>NW_019416276.1:13098-80035 GCF_000390285.2 Anoplophora glabripennis | reverse complement strand
TAAAGTTCATAACTTTTGGAGCCTCCGCTATAAACAAATAGAATTGTGCGAAAACTATTGCACCTACAGCGCCCACTTTTGGCACACTTTTAAAGTATGACAAAACCCTCAACTTGTCATAGGTTTTATAAAATTTTAACAATAAATGCGATAGTTATAAACAAATGAAAAAATGGGCACTTTTCTTGTTTTTTTGCAATAACTTTTTTATTTATTAACCGATATTAATTTAACAAGTCTCATTTTGTAGATAATTTTACTCCCTACAAGCTGTCCGTGAGTCACTTTTCGCTAAAATTGATGGTTTTCCCTGCAAAGTGAAAAAACTGTTTTCCTCACTTATTTGTTTAAATAGAAAAGTTAGCTAATAAAAGTTTTTGACTCACGAGACGAGAGATGTCTTGTATTATGTTCCTTTAGACAATTTTACAATAATCTAGCGGATAGGACTTTTTTCGAGTTTCTCTTTTATTTTCGCTAATTTTCCTGGTGTAAAAAGACACAGGATTATTTCTCTTTAGTCCAGGCGGTATCTGTTTTAAAAAGGGTATACTTGGGTAAAACACATATGATCGGAGATTTTTGCTTTAACGGCTTCTAAACAACATTAGAAATCATAATTTTTCTATGCAAATAAAAAAAAAACGTGGGCTTAATTATTATTGCAAAAAAGTATAAAAAGTAGCAAACAAATTCATTTTTTTCTTGAATTTCTCGTCGACAACTTAGCAACTATTAATTTTGGACAAAAATGGAACAGGGAAAAAAGTTTTGTAATTAAATTTTGATCAAGATAGAGTTAGTTGCAAACCTGACTTTTATTTTTTAAAATATCATATCAACATAATATACTAATACTATACAGAATTAGGAATTTGTTCTTATGTGGGATAAAAACGAAGTAATGCTCTCATAATATTTTATTCAGCCACGTACACATACGTACGTACATTCTTGTATAAAAATTAATATATGTTCGACATTATACTTATCTCATAAATGATGTCTATTAAACATCATCAGCATTCTAAATCCCGTGTCACACTATCAAATTCAATGGAACTAACCAAATTCCTTTTAAAAATGTTCTCTGTGTTTCAGTTAAGTGAAAAATGAACAGAAAAAAGTAAACTGACAGCCGAGAGCATTTAATAATGAAAAATCTTTAATATGGACCGCTCAATAAAAAAAGTAGTTTTTTGTAACCCACCAGAAACGCTGTATCTCTTGTTCAAACACAGTACTACAGATTCAACTCGAGAAGCTTTGCGGTTGTACAAAATAAGACTCTTTCTACTGGTTTCCATAAAAAAGTTCAAATAAAAACATTTCTGCACTTACCACGACACCACCCTCGCCACTAGCATGCCTAAAAGGATCCGTGCGTTGTTTTTGGAAATAGTTGCGAAGAAGTTTTCTTCTCTTCGCTTTTTCCTCCAATATTTTGATGGTTTGTTCGTTCTCTTCACAAGCGTTGGTTGACATTTTATTCACTTCTGTCTGACTGTCATAAGTCTACGACTATCAAAACTAATTGGTGTTTGTTTTTTGTCATAGCTAACTTAGAGAAGGAAAAACGTAGAAGAAAATAATTGACATATCTACAGGCTGTTACAAATTCACTTCTCACTACAGGGATCTCGGAAACGGTAAGAGATACGAAGTAGCTTAAATGGAGGCAAAGTTGAATAATCAGGGGACCAACATAATGCCTCTAAAAAATCAAGGCTAACATGATTAGTTTTCGAAATATTTGAAGCAAAATTCATTTTCAATGAATTCGTTCCTTTATCCAATAATTTTTTTAGATTTCTACAGGTATGTTTGTTGAATTATAATAATAAATATATAAATCTAAATAAAAAATTTGAGATATTTGGAACGAATACATTAAAAATGAATTTTTCCAGACAAAACGTCTGAATCTTCTTCGGGCTGAGGCAGTACAGTATTGGGGGTCATAACGGCCAGCAAAAAATGTAAAAACATTTCCAGGGTCGTATTTAAAAAAATGAAGTTGATGATGGTCTTGGAGAGAAGAAACGTTACATATAAAAATGATTATGCCATTCGATAGAGGGCAAATGTTCTTCTTTTTTCAATATTACCTCAAACAAGGCTGAAATGAAACAAAAACGGATATCCAAAATTTCGGATTTTTTCAAATATTTCGAAAACTAATCACGTTAGCCTTGATTTTTTTCAAGTCGAGAAAATACTCCAAGCAAATAGAGTTTTGAGTGTCGTTCGCGGTCTCAAATTTAATATTAATATATTACTTTGTCAATCCTAATTTATTTCTGTATATCTTCATTTTTAGTGTATTTTAATCACATTTTTAATTGTTCACGAAAATAAGTCGTTTTTTAATTATAAGATTTGTTATAACGAATTGGAATTGTATTTATTATTCACAATGTTTGATAAAAACAAAATACGGACCTGGAATGTACTGTTCACTGTCGGACCTAGATATGATAATCTGCCTTGGACAAAAATAAATTTATTTATATTTTTAACGGAAAATATTACTTCATATTACGTAAAAATCATTTGCAATATTATATAACAACGCTATTTCATCTTTTAAACTCACCGAATTTTAGATATGTATGTTGTTGTCAATTCCAAGATCTACCGGACTACCTTGATGTAATTATTGGCGAGAAGATTCAAATAGAAAAGTTTCATCTCAATTTTTCAGTGGTTACTCGATCTTCTAATCATCAACATCCCGGTAAGCACAATATATTTTAGAGTTCGAAGACTGTTAAAAAATTATTCCAGAATGATGTATGATGAGTTTACTTGAAAATTATCAATTTAGAGTGTAATTTATTTGCTTTTCCTTGTATACGAAATATTTCAATAATATTTTTTTATTTTCTTAATTTAAGCTAATGATTAACATTTGTAGCCGACATTTTAAATTATTACAAAAAAAATTAAAATAAAATTTACCTGATATGTTTTTTCAATAGCTGTTTTGTAAATGCTTTTTTGTCAGTAAATTGTAAATTTTTTCATAAATAAATAATTTTCATAACATTTTGGAAAACTATAAATTGTATTTGGTCAAGTCTTCAGGATTGCCAAGTTGTCAGTACTAAGAAAAATATAAGTACATATCTATTCTACATATCTATTAATCTACAATCTACAGATTGTACATTTTTAATCTACATAATATCATGGTTTTGTCTGAAAAATTTATTTGAAGCTTTTGTTTCTTATGGCAAAATCGCGAGTGTAATCTTTATTTTTTTTTTGTTTTGGATCTTTGACGAAATAGTCCAGTCGGTGTCTGTTACGAGATGGATGTTTTATGTATAGTAACGCTAATTTTTGTTTGGAATAGTTCTAAATATTATGTAGAATATAATTGCAATATGCGCCCGCTGAAATAGTTGTGCATAATTGAAAGCGCAAGAAAATGTTTAAAAAAATTTAAAAAAGCGCATTTTTCTCTCTTCTTTCATTTATAACTCGGAAAATATCGACGTTAGAGAAAATTGTCAAAGGAAAAAAAGTTTCGTTTTAAGATTCTCTTTAAAATAAAAGTAGTACGGAATTTTTATGTGCATTATTGTTGCTGCAATACAGTGTAGACCGAAAAAAAATTCGTGAAAATATATAGTTTTTTCATAAATTTACTTCGGACTTTGACTTTAGAGCAGCCATATAAAAAGTATGGTTCTTCGGAGTACTTCATGGTATGGTTATTATTGTAGACATTTTTTCATCGAAATTGTCCGGGTAGATTTCGCACAATTAAATTGTTAATTAAGAAAAATACAGAATTATACTTATTTTTCAATTCTCTGTCACGGTAAAACCAATAATATTTTGAGCTCCCAATTTTTGTACATACCCTCTGGAGTCTCAACTATAAATCGCCATTTAAAAATTTTCTATTTTATCCATTTTAGCAACAATTGGAATTTTTTCAAAATTTCTTCGAAAAAATACTTATAAATATTTAGAGCTGAAGTGACCGTATTTGCATATTCTTCAAATGTAATTATAGGATCAAATAGAGGAAGGATTGACGAACAAAATCCACTTTTGATCTTGTGGATACGATAAATTGTCATCGAGATATGAAAGCTCAAAGTTGAAGTGAGTTTACGGCAAAACAACGTACTGTACAATAACAATCAAAAGTGATTTTGATTGTTTGACGCAAAGACTTTATAACTATGAAAATTTGTTTAAATCAGAAATGCATTTTAACTGTTCTGATGCAAAAAAGACATTTCACAGACATCGAGTAGTAGTCCAGACGGTATCTGTTTCAAAAAGCCATATTTGGGTGAATCGTATATCCACGGAGATTTTTGGCTTTCAAATATCACTAGAAATGAAAATTTTTCTTGCGCATAAAAAAAACGTGGATTTAACTTTTGGCGGCACAATATGTTAAAAAAATTCGAAAAATGTCATATTTTTGTATCTTTTCAAGAGTTGATTTTAGGCGAAAATGGAAGAGGAAAAAAATGTTTGTAACTAAATTTTTTATAAAACATGACTAGTTACAAATCGAATGAATCATGATTATTATGGTAAATATCGAAAAAATGGCAAATATGGTGTTCAAAAACAATACTTTTTAAGGAGTTTTTTTGGGGTATTTAAATTGGGTATAGGATTTTTATACTTGACTCAAGAAAACTTCATGTTATGTAGAATCATCACATAAAATTTCAACAACAAAATCAGTTCGATAGATTTTGCATAATAATTTCCAATCCAGATTTTGAAAAAAAATTTGCAAATTTTCAAAATTTTGCACAGCAAAAACCAATGGCCTTAGATACTTGAAAATTTAATCACATATAAAAGGGCTCTCAAGCTTATAAACTTTTTTTGAAAAACTCGAATCCGTCAATTAGAATAGCTCTGGCGCTTGTTTAAACATTGGTCGAATTTTTGTACTTATAAACAATTAGAATAACTTTGTGAATATTCAATCAAATCAAATTTTTTAAAGCAGGTTTTAACAGTTCTTGGAAAGACGCCTTTTTAAAAAAAAAACAGATCGATTGGTCAATTAGTTACGTAGTTATAGCCGATCTTAAAGTTATTTATGCAAGCGAGAAATTCAATAAAATTGAAATCAAACAAATACAAAAATTCGACCAATGTTCAAACCAGCGCCAGAGCTCTCCTAATTGGGCTTTGGTTTTTGCAAAATAAAGAACATTTTAATTTTCAAACTTTAAAAAATACAAAGAAGTCTCTATTTTTCAAAAACTACATAGTTTTACATTTATACAAATTTTTTTTGTATTGGAGAAACATTATACCTATTCAAAATAAGTGCTAATCTTGGAGAATTGAAGAATTTAAGAATTTATCTCAAAGAAATCTTTGTAGCTGAAGAATGAAACTGGCATTTGACCAATTTTTTCTTGTAAAATTACTGACTGACAAAATTATTTCGTTACAAACAGAAAATTATCCGATAAAAAGGAAAACTCTTGTTGTGATTTTACTATTGATATAACTTCAGTAGACCGGGATTTGTTAGTATAATAATGACGTAATTGGTCAAAAAATTTATCAAAACATGAATGTAATAGCTTATATTAACTTTTTGATTACAATTTTGTGATAAATTTTATCTATTTGTTCGATAATAATACGACTTTGTAGTAATTTAATTGGGACAACTATGATAAATGTTGCATATCTGCCTTTAAGAAAAAATCCTCACTATTCTGATTATTATTAATACACAGTCTTCTGCTGAGTCTTGTTACTTTCAACCTTTTTCCAGGTATTGCCGATAATTTATTCATAACGATGATGGCCTTAACATTATAACATTTATAAAAATTCCATTAAATCTATTACTATGATGTAAAAAAGATGATAACATCACTTATAATTACAAACATGTTTACTTGCCGACATATAAGATGATCATTTTGTAATTTTTTAAATGTATGGGTACGGTATTGATTTGAGAAGAGACTGTTATTTATTTTTTAAGGATATCCAGTTTACTGAATTAAATAATATTAAATAAGAAATAGTTATATAAAAATTATTAGACAACAACACTCTTGTTTAAATTTGCATAAAATGCAAATTAAATATGATACTTGTATGTAATTTGAAGTAGAATAGACAAAAAAATATGTATTCATTAAAACTTGATTTGATATTAATAGTACTCGGAAAACATCATGAATAGTAAAAAGTAAACAAAACTTTTGTTGATTGTTTTTAAATTGTGATTACAACAAAACAATTATATTATAAAAAAAACATGTAAGAATTAAAGCCGATTAATCACAGAAAAATAAAAAAGAAGTAGTTTCTAGAAGCTGTGATATATTTTAACCTTTGCATAAGGAAGAGGGTAACTTTTTGCAAAACATTAATTGGGCTATTTTCAACATTTTCAGGTAATTTAATAAAACTAAAAAAGATAGGTCGCGCCATCTATTAACATGATTTATCTGCAAAATTTTAAATACTTTTGAGCCTGAAAAAAATGCTTGTAAAATGTATTTTTTACCATTACACTTTAAACTTTTTTATTTGCAGAAACCATGAAGATTTTCTGTTTAATCCTGGGATGTTTATTTTTTTCGGTCCAAGGCCAATTTGGTCTCTTGGGTGGGGGAATAAAAACTCTAGAAAAAGTTGCGACTCCTGTTAAAGGACTGCCAGGAGTAGCAAATTTGGAACAATTGGAGAAGGTGTTTTTACAAGACTGGCTTGATTTCGGGGTAAGTGTGCGGTGTAATTCACTTTATATGAAAAAATGAAACATTTATTTTAATAATTTATGAAGCAATAAATCTTTAATGCAAGACAATATACACTGTATTAAAAACTTGCAGGGCTAAGAGCTAATATAAAAACTGAATTTTCTCTGTACATTTTCAAGACAAATAATACATAAAGAACATAGATCTGTACCTTTTAAGAAGGTATATCGGGTTTACTCAAATGCACAGATGCACTTGAAATTTATATAGCGTATTACCCAGTGCTCCCTCTGTGCGTCATATTTTTTTGAAATTTTTTTTGAATCTAGATTTTGAGATATTGTTGTTGAAAGTAGTTCATTTTAACATAGGTTTATATGGCGAATGGACGGTGCGGCTCTTTTTTGCCCATAACTGAGAAAAAAATGTAGAAATTGTGAAACAAAACTTTTCCATAGATAGTACACAGTATTATCTTATTTTTGATATAAAACTAATGTAAGGTTTGAACATAGTACAGCTGTATTAATTAGAAACAGAAACCAATAATTGCATTTCTGTCTGACTTGAGGATTAATGTGGCAACGTCGCAATCAGCAGACAGCAAGGAGGGAATACATTTGGAAGACTTGATAAAAACGAAATTGATTTCAAACATATACATTTTTCCTAAATCCCATGTACATTGTTATCAACAATAAATTATCCACTACAGATGATTTTTTGTAATGTTTTTAAAAAACAAGGTTAATTAAAAGAGACTAGAAAGCTGCGATATATTTATTGGAATAAAAAATATAAAATACAGTTGATAAATCCTTTTAATATATTTAATGGTTTATAAAAACATCGTAATCATTACCTAGCAATATTTAGGGTCACATAAAGTTTTCTTTACTTGATTAATAGAATTAGTATCTAATAATTGAGATAAAAGCATTTGCACGGAATAACAAAGGAACATAAATATTTCTCAGCAAACTTATATCTAAAAAATTAGTTATAGTTGCAAAACTTTTGTAATATTACTAAAATAGAGATTAAAAACACGAACAGTGAGTAATAACGTAATTTCTATCACGGAACCTTCAAAATTGCATTCAACATTTTCTTCGATTTGGACGAGAGATGGGCGCGAGTGTCATTTCATTTCTTTAGAACTAAATTAACATAATTCTCGTTCTTTTACCAGTTCACATGATTTACGAATTTAAAAAAAAAGGATACAAATCTTCGCGAGGATAATACGATATATTTGCTATATATAATAATTATATCGTACATAGTTTACATACAATACATTTTTGAACGCGTACGCATCTTTACCCGAATTTGACGCGCAATATCTCAGATGTCCGAGGTCTGTAGGTTCGCAGTGTGTACAACTGCACTCAATTATTAGCGCTGTTGCCACATCTACATAATGTTTATGCGTTCATTAAATATAATTTAAAACTACTTAAATATGATATTTTTATGTTGTTAATTTTCAATATGTATGTTATGTGCATTTTGAGTAGATTTCTTTGCTATATAGATAATGTTTATCGCAAATAGTTTCAATAGAATTTAATTTTTTATATCATAAGAAAAGCATAGGACTCCCTCTGCGATGCTCACTTCCCTCGGACCCCGACATCCTCCTTAATATGGACTTAGCATTTTGACCGTTTGTTATGTTTCTAGACAAAATTCAACAAAAAGTACAACCCTGTCGAGGCACCTCTTCGCAAGGCCAACTTCCTTCAAAACATCGATACCATCACAAAACTAGCTACTGATAGCGTTCTGAGCTTCGGGTTGAAGATCAACGAATTCGCGGACATGCTTTTCGACGAGTTCAACGAGCTGTTCAACGGCTTCAACAGAAACGGCCAACTGCGACGTCACTCGCAGTCGTCCAAGGCGGAAACTTTTGTGCCCACAGCTGGAGAGTCCCTCCCGGAAAGCGTGGACTGGAGGGAGAAGGGGGCCGTTAGCCCTGTGAAGAACCAACAGCAGTGTGCTGGATGCTGGGCCTTTTCAGTGGTAAGGTGACAGTTTGATAAACTATGGAATTTAGCTACATTTCAAATTGCTTCCATGCTCATGGCTAATGGTTGTCAGTTAAAACGACTTTCCTTTTCGTCTAGGCTGGATGTGTGGAAGGCCAGAACGCCAGAAAGACGGGAAAATTGGAGGAAGCCAGCGTACAGCATCTGATAGACTGTGCTACCGGTCGATACGACAATGACGGATGTCGTGGAGGCCTTACCGAAACAGGTTTTGACTTCGTTGAGGACAATGGAATCAACAGCTATTCGGACTACCCATACGAGGCAGTTAACACTTCCTGTAGGTCCAAGGAAAATACAATTGCTAAGACACAAGGTGAAATATATTAAATACTTGTTCTAAAGACTATTTCCCGGTGATCAAGACTACGAAGTCTAATAACTAAATATTCACACGGCACATTATTAGTTTGGTGCAATTTTTAAGGGAAGTTTTCCAAATTCATCTCAACTATACAAATAATGATCGTCACAATTTCAGCAGTCAAATGTTGTGATAAGTAAATGTTCGGAAGGAAGAATTCGCTTAAGATCTAATAATTCACAACGCTTTTTTTGGTCTTTAAAGCAGCAGCAGTTTTATTTTGGCACTGTGTCGCTAAAGTCTCACAACAGGAGTAGAAAACTCCCAAATTTCCCGGATTTTTCTTTTGGGATTGTTCTTTGGGCGTTGTCGGTAAGGACTTTTTCATATGGTGTCATAATAGTTCAATGATATCTAGGTCGGGGTTGCCTGACGGCCAGCTCAAGAGTTTAATAACATTTATCCAAACCGTTTTGTATGCCCTGTTCAGCAAATGGATACTCTTTGTTTTCAGAATCTTGGATTTTGAGGCAAAAACTGCTGCATTTTTGGAGTCCAACAAAATTAAGTTTACTGTAAAAAAGGGAACCATTGCGGACTATTTTTATATTGAAGTAAAAGTATTCAACTATAATATGTGCAAAGTCTTAGCGATATTTTGAAAAAAAAGCTTTTGTTGGTCTTAGGACATTTTTTTTTAAATTCGTAAAAAATGTTAGCCTTCAAATGGCAATTAATGGCGATTAAATTTCAACGATAAGAAAAAGATCTACGTTTTTCGATCCGAAAAACGAAATCAAAGTTTCGGTAGATTTTTCGCATATTTCCAATTATTTCGCAATATGCGCAAAATTTGCACAGGAAAGTACAACTTTTAGAGAAAATTTTAAGCCTAAGATGGGTCACGTAAGTGCATTATTGTATGATTTATTGGAACTTGAAAAACATGTATTTTTTTCGAAAAACTCAATTTTTGCAAAAACCACCAAATATTTTATAATTTTAGAAAAATGCACGTATTCTACTTGCCAAAGACTACATATTTTGAATGTTTCGTAAAAAAAACTTTTTCCTTTCAAAGATATAGAAGTTATAAAAATTGCGATTTTTATCCGTTTTTTTTGCAATAACTAATACATTTGTTTATCAATTGACATTGGGCGCCCAGCTCAAAATTTTTGTTATAAAAAGTTCAACAATTTTTTCCTAAAATCTGTTTTTGCGAACTTTAGACGCCATTTTGAAAATGAAGCTCAAACATTCAGCTGGGCTAAAATAGATCATTCAATAGGCCTCTTGCAGAAAAAAAATATTTTAATAGTTTTTGTATCTACATTCTACACTGAATACTACAAAAAATCTGTAAAGGTTTTGTTATATTAATTTATTTTTAAAAAGTTATTAGATATTAAAGTTTTAATCGAATTTAAATCGAATGAATCATGATTATTATTGTAAAAATCGAAAAAATCGCCAAATATGGGGTTAAAAAACAATACTTTTTAGGGAATCTTTTTGAGGTCTTTAAATTGGGTTGGGACTTTCATACTTGCCTCAAGAAAACTTCATGTTATCACCCAAATCATCACACCAAATTTTATCAAAATCGGTTAGATAGATTTTGCATCATAATTTTGCGATACAGATTTTGAAAAATTCAAAATTTTGCACAACTCTTAGATATTTGAAAATTTAATCACTTATAGAAGGGCTCTCAAGCTTTCAAACGCATTTTGAAAAATTCGAATTCGTCAATTAGGAGAGCATAGAAAAATTTTCATTTCTAGTGATATTTGAAAGCCAAAAAGCCAAAAATCTCCATAGATATACGAATCACCCAAACCAAAACATGTACCGCCTATATAGTCTAATACTATTACTGGTGCATTGTACCGAGGTGTGAAAATACATTAGTAAAAACGCCAGAAAAAAATGTATTTTAAAATAAATTTATGTAGATATCTATAAATCACATCTTCATACCTGTTTGCTTTTATTCCCCTTATTTCTGACGAATAAAATAAAATGCTTTTCGAAAAAATTCTGCAATCATCATGGAATTCGGTAAATTGTCTAATTGGGCTTTAGCATAACCTTGTTAAGAATTTTTAAAAAACTGAAAACTAATTATGATTATTTAAAATAACAAATTTAGATTCAAAATATTATTTAGGTAGTAAATAATATTATGCTACCCGAGGAAAGCTCACTTGAACTAAACGTCGTAAAAATTAAATATTATACCTACACAGACTTAATTATTTTGCTACATAGGTGCATATTTAGGTATTCCTACATAATAGAATGGAAACCAGTTAATAAATATAACAGCACATCAGCATCGTTATCGTATCGTATCGTATGTAAACTAAAAATAATAAATGTTTTTAAGAAGTAATAGGACCGACATCGTTTTTTAATATGAAGCGACCAGTTTACTTACCAATGACGTCGCACCAATAGCAACTCGTTCTACGACACGCCCCTACAGGAGCTCATCTCCAAATTTCAACGTACGATTTAGTCAATTTTCGAGTAGAATTTTTCACAAAAGATTTTATAATTAATAATTTTAAATAAGGCCATATTTAAAAATGTGAACTAATATAAAAAATCCGGCATGTGCAAGAGGCCTATTCTAGGGAATTTTTCCTAATTTTTACGTGCTGAACTAAATTTTGGCAAAAAGAGGTATTTTCAACAATTTGACTGGCCTCTTTGCCTTTATTTAACGATTATAGCAGCCCTAGGACGCCTTAATTGACATAATATTGGGCATATTGCCTATTTGAAATTGTATAACGTACTTACCAGAGCTATAACAGACCTCTTTTTAGTAGTTCTTCAAAAACGTCTACAAAGGATTGAAATATTTGATCGCTCCCGTAAAGTGTGCAGATAAACAATCCCAAACAATTTTCAGGTTACATCAGAATTCCGGAAGGCGATGAAAAGGCCTTAGCCCAGGCTCTGGCCAAGTTTGGGCCCATATCCACCGCCATCCACGTTACCAAGAACTTCCAGTTCTACGGCGAGAAAATCTTCGACGACCCAGAATGTCGTAACACACCCGACGACCTGAACCACGCTCTGCTCATAGTTGGCTATGGAAAGGAGGCCGACGGCAGGAAATTCTGGCTGGTGAAGAACTCCTATGGGACAACCTGGGGGTTGGATGGGTACTTCAAGGTAGCCAAGGACGAAGGGAATAAATGTGGAATCGCGACCTATGCCAGATACCCCAAGGTTTAAGGAACAGACGAATGCATTTAATATCTAAGTTTATATTGCAGTTTTATTGTGATTTTGCGAAAAAATTTTATTAAATAATTATTAAATTAAAAAAAAACATAAACATAGTGACTTTACGTCTTCAGTGTCGACATTTGAAAAATAGAGGAAAAACTATGACAGCGAATAATATATTTTTTTAAAAGTAATTTTTAGCAGGAAAAAAAAATGGGTTTTATAGTGCCAACTATTTTTACAATGAGAATTCTAGTTGAAAAAATAAATTTACAGTAATTTTCAAAATAAAAAGATGGTATTTAGACAAATATTTAGGTACTTTTACACTTTTTCACTTAAAAATACAGACTTTTTATTGTTAATTTTATTCTTGATAAAAAGTTTTGCTTATCTTGGGAAATAATGAATAATAAACTTAAAAAAAGTAAATGCACGAGCAGGGGTGGCGGAGGGTTGATTTGGGGGGTTGAAAAGTTGTGAAAAAATGTATCATTGGAGTTTCTGGCGAAAATTGACGTTTAACAAAAAAGTATCCACTACAAAAGCTGTAGATCATGCAAAAATCTACAACTTTTGTAGGGGTCATTTTTTAAGATAACCTCAAAATTTCCGAGAAAAATGCGAAAAACGGTTTTTTTTTCTTATATTTCGTTATTTATTTCTCATTTCCGCAAAAATAATTTAATTTTGACGAAACTTGGAGAAAGTATACCTTTCTGTGTCTAAAATAACCACAAATTTTTGAAACACTTTTTTTCAAAAAAAAAATCTACTTAGAAAATCATCGTACAGAGTTCTGCTGGTGATCACTTTTTTCGTTTTGACATATACTTTTTGATGAAATACAAAAAACTCTAATCACAGTTCAAAAACATGCTCAAAAATGCAAAAAACATAAAAAATTACTTGCAACAATGATTTTTCAGTATCTAATTGTTGATAATTTGTTTAAATTAAAAAAAAAATCAAAAACTGATTACACCATTCAATTCTACGGAAAAAAATACAAAAAAAACTGTGTCTCATTGTTTGACGAAAACTTTATTTTTGTACAGTATCGTTTATTGTAAACCCCTTTACAATTTCCACTTATAAAGGTACAGGTAACAATTTTCTTTTTTGTTCCCTCTAAATGAGTTATTTCGATCGGTCTATTATCTATAATGAAGCAAAGAAATTATCTTGTGACGTGTTATGGAATCGGTAATGTTTCATATTAAATATGCGATATAAATTTTTAAAGAAAAGTATCCAAATGTTCGTAAGCTAATTATAAAATTCGATACCACTGGTAATGTAAAGAATATTAAAGAAATGAAAAAGAATAAAATGATAACGATGCTGCTACTGTTGTATTTGTGTACTGTGTAAAGACAAAGATGTCACTCAGGAAAAGGTAAAAAAATTTGAGTACGCAACAAAATCTGTCCAATCAAACCAGAGTATAATCGTAAATTGCAGGTAATTGTTTAAATATATATTCTTTACACAGCCACATAAATTTGAATTTGACAATTTTTTTAATCCAAGGTAATATTTTTAGGCCTTTTTATAGTTAATAAAACACTAGTGGAATATGAAACTAGCAGTAAAAACTAGTTTGGCTTGCGTTGTTTAGTATATGAAGCATTTTTAAAGAGGAATATCAAGTTTTCCTAATTACGGTGAAAAAGAAAAAGGTGGCCATTATATAACATCTCTGACTGCTGATCATTTATTTCGGTTGGATGCCTACTGTTGAACCATCTGCCTTTCTGGTTGAAAACTGTCGTAGCGATAAACTTTAAAAACGACTTTAACACTGTGTAACACTGCCCGTTATCTGGTGACTGCTGCCTGTAACATCATCACTCAAGGAGAAGTATGATACGGATTCCAAACCTGAAAGAAAATATTGGTAAATTCACACTGAAGTCAGATCTGTAAGTACTTTTGTAATATAATATGTGCCCTCCTCCAGGAAATGCAGCAATTCTTTCAACTAATTGCATAAAAACAAAGATATATGCGTATCTATCGTATTAATATTGTTTATATACTTACCTTATTTATAATTACTTATTAACACTAGAAATAATGTAATAGAATAATTTTGGCGACTTACCTAGCTAAAATAATTTATTGTGCTGAATTAATTTAAAGAAAATATATAGAGCTCTCTATATAAACACATTTTAATTAAACTAATTAATATTTATCTATTTATACTATACAAATTTATAGGTACCCAATATATGTTTATACCTGTTTATTAGCTCGAAGCTACGTTATTATTGTTTGTTATTTATTCAATTGTGGTTTACAAATCATTACTGTTTGCCTAGATGTAATTAACTATATTTAAATAGATTTAAGTAGTTTAAACAGTGAGGTTCCTTTATTTTATACAATTCCGTATACAATTGCCTTCACTTCCTTATTTTTGTTTTTGTCGATTTTAACAAATCGTCTGGCGCCCAAAAAGAATTTGTTTAATTTAATATTGGCATGAAAATAAGTTTAAAACGCTTTTAAAAAAGAAAGTTAAATACGAGCTCAACCCTGATCTCTGATTATGAGCAGTTGGGTTTTCTATTCTTCTTAAATAATATCTAAAGAGGATTATAACTGTTGAATTATATCATTTATTGATTGATCAGTAGAAACTAGTCAGTTATGCTAAGTTCATTATACAGGGTGTAACTAAATAAGTGTAAAACATTTAAGGGGGTGATTCCTCATCGAAAAAAAGATAGGATCTTTCATATAAAGAAACTTCATTGGAGCATCCCTTGTTAAGATACAGCCCCTTAAAGGGGGTACATAAAATTTGTTTAACAATTTTTTTCACAAGCACTAAACAAGTTACAATATTGAAATTAACCTGACATTTTCTACTACCAAAAAGACACTTAGCCAGTAATTTATTTGGTTTACCCCATGGTAGTAAGGGGTGGAAAACGCAACCCCTAAAATTTATTTCCAACGTAATTTTTTGTCTTATTATTTTTTTACCATTTAAAAAATTATTTCCGATAGCCTGTTTCATTCTAAAAAAAAATGTCTCTTGAATTTTTTGCCCAAATTAAACCAGTTCGCAGTAAAAAATTATTTTACGAACAACTACAGAGATACATCGTCATAAATGCGGACTGGATTTACTGTTATTTTGTAGTTACTACCTGCATTAAATGATTAAAGGGGAATAATCAAAACTAATTTAATAATAACAAAACATACAACATGTAGAAATCATAGTAAATGTTCAATATGTCTACCTTCAGACATTACGCATGCGTCTAGACGTCGGCGCATTGAGCCACGTATTCGCTCAAATATTCCTGGAGTCTCTCTAATTACCCTGCACGCATCGATAATGCGGTTTCTTAAGTCCTCTACATCGCGAACAGGAGTACGATAAACCAAATGCTGCAAATGGCCCCAAGTAGACAAATCCAGAGGATTGAGATCCGGGGATCGAGCGGGCCAATTCTGTGGTCCTCCTCGACCTATCCACTGATTTGCATATGTTTCAGTTAAATGCTGACGTGCTACTTGACTAAAATGGGCGGGAGCCCCATCATGCATAAAAACCATATCCCTTCTGACGCCCAAAGGAACTTCCTCCAGCAGTACGGGGGGATGCACTTTTCTTAAAAATTGAACGTATGCCTCACCATTTAATCGAGGAGGTAGAAAATGAGGCCCAATTAAATAATCCCCAATAACTCCGACCCACACCTTAAGAGAAAACTGTTCTTGATGGTTAGTTTCGACAATAGCGTGATGGTTTTCATCAGCCCATATGTGGTAATTATGAAAATTAATAATCTTGTCCCGAGAAAAACTACATTCGTCTGTGAATTCGATCGTCTTCAGAAAGTCACGATTTCTTCTAATCATTTCCAGCATCCAATTGCAAAATTCAAGACGGTTCGGAAAGTCTCGCGGTAACAGTGCCTGTACTCGTTGCAGATGGTAAGGGTATAAGAGATGTTCCTTTAAAATTCGAAATACCGTCATATGATCAACATTTAGCTGGAAAGCAATCTTTCTAGTACTGGTAGTAGGTTGTTCTTCTATCAAATTAAGTACTGCTGCCTCAAGCTGTGGTGTTCTTACTTCTCGATGGCGACCACAATCCTGCGTTCTTTTGTTGAATGAACCATATTCACGTAATCGTTGATGAAGTCAGACAAATATTCTATGTGAAGGATGCTGCCGTTGAGGATACATTTCAGCATATCTTGTAGAAGCTTCTAACCCATTCCCCTGCGACAGACCGTAAACGTAATGCATATCAGCCATTTCCTCATTTGTGTATGCCATTTTAATAACAAGTGAATTATTAAAGTAACAAATTAAGAACAGAACAATACACAATTAGTATTACTTCAATTTCAAAAATTTACAAACTGACAGCTTGATTCCAATTTAATTGTCAGTATCGCTAATGGCGGCCTACTAGATAAATTAGTTTCGTATTTTCGTTTTATGGCGATATGTATCTTGTTCGTAAAATAATTTTTTGCTGCGAACTGGTTTAATTTGGGCAAAAAATTCAAGAGACATTTTTTTTTAGAATGAAACAGGCTATCGGAAATAAATTTTTAAATGGTAAAAAAATAATAAGACAAAAAATTACGTTGGAAATAAATTTTAGGGGTTGCGTTTTCCACCCCTTACAACCATGGGGTAAACCAAATAAATTACTGGCTAAGTGTCTTTTTGGTAGTAGAAAATGTCAGGTTAATTTCAATATTGTAACTTGTTTAGTGTTTGTGAAAAAAATTGTTAAACAAATTTTATGTACCCCCTTTAAGGGGCTGTATCTTAACAAGGGATGCTGCAATGAAGTTTCTTTATATGAAAGATCCTATCTTTTTTTCGATGAGGAATCACCCCCTTAAATGTTTTACACTTATTTAGTTACACCCTGTATAATCCAAGAATGTCTGTATGTTTAAAGTTGAAGGAAAAATTGTTCCTCACTGGAAAAAGATTATTTTGCCCATATATCTTTTTCTATTAAATTGAGACTTATAAAACCTTACATCATGCAACCAGAAGCAAGAGTTCTGTTTTAATAAGTAAATATGTACAGGATGTAGATATCCATCAGTAAAAATGAAACATCACTTACGAATTAAAGAAAATTAACAAAAATATTTAATATTCAAGATAGCGACAAATTAAAAAATAAGTACACACTTCATCATTAAAAGTCGTTAAATAACATTCCGTTATTGTTAAGTTACACTCATCTTAGAACAAACTAATAATGATTCATATCAACAGTTTACCGTGTTTTGATAAATAGAACGATAAGAATGTATAATAAAAAGCTTTCACAGTTTAATTTAATTAATGTCTTTATTATCTGCCGATTAGAAATCCACCGCTATGAGAATTTTTATAGTTTTAATCTGTACCATTTTGGTAGCAAATGGTACTTCTGTTGAGGTGCAGTGGCAATCATTTAAGGTATTTACAACATTCTTATGGGAACAATTTAAATATTAGTTACCATCGACTATATCAACTTATTCAAACTTATACTTATTTTATTTCCTTCAAAGAAATTTTAGCGAAATTTGTTTTAATTTACCTAAGGATAACATTGGAAAGCAATATAGGAGTCGGTTGGAAGAATCCACTCGCTTCCAGATATTCAAAGACAATGTTTGCAAAGTTGAAGAACACAATCAGAGATTTGACTGTGGGGAGGTGTCCTACAAACTAGCTGTGAATAAATTCGCTGACTTGACGGAAAAGGAGTTCAAAGCCAGATTGAACCCACGAGCTGTAGAAATTGCTCATCCAAAACGGTTTTTGGTAGTCGATGATACCGATGTTCTAGATGAGCTAGATTGGAGGGACAAAGGAGCAGTCACGCCTGTTAAAGATCAAAGAAATTACTCAGGATGTTGGGCATTTAGTTCAGTGAGTTTTGAACCTACGAATATATTTAGCATATCTGATGCACCACATCAGTTTCGAAACAGTGCCACATTCTAAAATATTTTTTCAGTATATTTATTCAATAACATATTTTTGACTTTTTTAATCTGTTATGACTAGCTACTGGTGCTGTAGATAAAGATGATGATTATGTTATAGACTTTTGGTTATATATTTTAATTAATTTAATTAAAATGCGCAAATGGCAAACTCGGACAAAAAGTATATTATGGAAAATACTAAATTTGCTTATGGTAAAAGAAATCATAATTTTGAAATACCAACTAACCTGTGTAATCCAGATTTTATTAATAAGTATTTCTTATCGATCTTTACTCCCTTAAATAATTGCCCCAATACTTGCAATTGGTATAACAGTAGAAAGTATTGAACTTTCATATAGCATATATCATTCTCGCTTAAATTGGCCTCCGTGGAAGAGGTTCCTGATGTGTTATTTAGTTTGAAGTTTTATGCATACGGAATAGACAATATCAACGAAAAAATGCTACAATTATGTTCGCCCATGCTAGACCATCACTTTATCCACATTCTGAATTGTTGTATGGAATTAGGTTACTTTCCCCATCAGTGGAAAACTTCAATAGTTAAACCTCTTCCTAAAGTAAAAAGTCCTTTATCTTATAGCGATCTTCGCCCCATAAGTTTGATTCCGGCATTATCAAAGATGTTAGAAAAGATCGCATATAATCAACTCCTTTTGTATGTAACAGAAAATAATATTTTGCCATCGCAACAATCTGGGTTTAGAAAGGGGTATAGTACAACCATTGTGTTAGCAAATGTCACTGATGACATTTTACGAAACTTAGATCAAGGTAATACAACATGTCTGGTTTTATTAGACTTCTCTAAAGCTTTTGACAATCTTGATTAGGCTTTACTTTGTGAAAAGTTATTTTATTATGGATTTGATACAACATGAATTTCTTTAAGACATACCTTAATATCCGTCAGCAAATAGTTATGTTAAATGATAAATCTTCACAGGCTGGTATTGTTTCTTCGGGGGTTTCTCAAGGTTCAGTCCTGGGCCCCCTTCTGTTTCTCATTTACACGGCTGACATTTTTAAGTCGGTAGATTACTCTAACGTCTATGCTGACGATACACAGTTGTCTTTTTCCTTCAATAGCGACGTTATTACAGCTAACAATAATATTAACTCCGATATTTGAAACTATTTTGCATTATTCTGAACGTAATAATTTAAAACTTAATTCTAGTAAATGTAATGTTATTTTCTTCACACCAGAACACATGAAAATAAAAATGCAGAGATAATTAAAATTGCATATTAATAATCAGCCCTTAAATTCTTTAGATGTAGTAAAAAATCTAGGTCTCCTCCTAGATTCTAAGCTTCGGTTTCGAGAACAAGTCTCTATTTTGGTAAATAGATGTTATATTGCTTTGAGGTTGCTTTAGCAAAATGTAAGTATATTAAATGTTAAATTAAGAAAAAAATTGGTTCAATCACTTGTGTTGTCTATTTTAAATTACTGCAATATTGTATATTTTCCTTGTTTAGACAAAATTACTCAGTATCGTCTTCAGAAAATTCAAAACATCTGTTGTAGATTTGTTTTTCGCTTAAAATATATGATAGAGTTTTTGAAAAGATTAGATAGTTGGGTTGGTTGAATATCAGTGATACTTTTACATTTCATTTTAGTGTTTTTATAAATCAAATTTTACACACATCTTCCCCACCATATCTTAAAGAAAAACTTATACGCCGTGATGGAATTCATAACGTCAATATAAGGTTTCCATCCAAACTTTCTCTACCTAAATTTCGTTCAGCCATGTTTACTCGCTCTTTTACATTTAATGCTTGTACTATTTATACTATTAATAGTAAACTGAAACAAAATTCTGTTGCTGACTATCGCAAATAAGTAAAATCTTATATTTGTAATCTTCCATCTTAACTTATTGTTCTTGTTCTTTAGTATAGATGTTAATATAATTTATTTATTTATTTTTTTCATCGCTCTAAATAAATTGCATATATCATGTTACTCTTTTTTCTTTTATAGCTTTTGACGTCCATTGTATATATTTCTATATTCTTTTTCTGTATTTGTATTTTTTTTTGTATTTGTGTTTTATAGTATGTTTATAAGTGTTAAGCAAGTAGCGGAAGCTAAACTTCGCCTTGCCTAAATATTGTAATTTTTTCTTTATACAATACCCGATAAAGACATTTTATTATTATTATTATTTCACTGTTATGACTGTATGATGACATTTTTTTTAGACTGGTGCTTTGGAAGGCCAACACTTCCTGAAAACTGGCAAATTAGAGAGTTTTGGTGAGCAATTCTTAATAGATGCTCTATGATGAACAGCAGATGCTCTGGAGGTAGGACACTTATACCGTACTGTTAGAGATATTGGAATGGTAACCGAGGAAAGCTGTCCGTATGAAGCAGCAGACAAACCGTGTAGAGCTAATGGCACATTTTTTAAGGATATAGGCATCGTTTCCATCCCTCAGGACGAAAATGCTATAAAAGTCGCTGTTGGTGTGTTATTATTCTCACATATTATCTATGATTTGATCCTTACTAACTCCGATTTTAGCAAAGATCGGTCCAGTCTCAGTATCTATAGATGCCAGTTACTTGTACCTGTATGGAGGAGGAGTGTTCGACAACGATAGTTGCAGTACTACTTTAACCAACCACTTAGTGCTCATAGTTGGTTATGGCACTACTTCAGATGGTATAGACTATTGGGAGGTGAAAAACTCTTGGGGTGCTGACTGGGGGGTCGAAGGCTACATCAAAATGTCTCGCAACAAAAACAGTCAGTGTGCGATCGCCTTTTGCGCTAATTATCCAGTCATATAGGAAATCACCCGATACAAATTTTGTAAAAGATCGACTGCTTAAATAAATTTGAAATGTGTATTTGTTTTTTTTTTTTGAGGTTGCCTATTTCCAAGTGTCCTTATTTACATAAATTAGCAAAGCAAAGTACAAAGAAATATACAAAAATATCCAAGCATTTTTGTAACTTGATTTTTCAAAGATTTTCAGTAAATCTTGGTACGGAATAATAAATGAACGGTTCTTGAACCACACGTTGTACCAAATGGCTGAAGGTATTTATACTTTTTAAGTATTTACTGGATGGCGTTCCTCTGGAAATTCATCCAAACGTGTGGCATCTTCAATACGGTGCTCTGTGTCAGAGTGCCTCAATTATTCGAGACTGTTCTAGTCAGCACTTTCCTGAACTTTTAATTGATCGAAATTGGCCTATGGTATGATCCGCCTGACAGCCAGATTTCAATCCGTCTGGCTTACATTTATGGAAGACTACGAGAACAAATAGAGAATGCCGCCAAAATAATCGTAACAATCCGCAAATGTTAGTAAGAGTGAAAGGGAATTTTCAACGCTGTGTACAATTATGACTTGACAATGGATGACGTTTTGAATATTTGATGATAACCTGACGAAATAACAATTTCTGACTGATTTATTTTAAGGGAGTAAACAGTATATCATTTTTTACTTTTCATAATGTTTTACTCTTATTTTTTTTATAGTAACCGAATTATGTCAGTATCTTTTTGTTTATTATTCACTAAGCGTTTCGATGTATGCCCCAATGGCGGGTAACAAAGTTAAATATTTAAAAAAGTGTATTATCTTAAAAACTAAGATTTTCGAAAAAAAAATTGACCTGACTTGTTGCTTTTGATAAATTAAATATGTGGTAAAAATTTTGGCACAGGAGCACCCGTTTAAAAATAAATCAGAGAATATGTTTTTCATAAAATGTTTTTAACAATTTGACTGTCCGGTTTTTGTGGAAAATATTCCATTGTATATTATAGAATATAACATTTTCTTAGATTTTTGTGTCATATGCTTATCAGATACTTATCTTGATACTAGTTATGGTTTTCATAACTACCTTAAAAACGATAATACTGATTAAATTGCATTCTTCCAGTAATTTTTTTGAATTGGGAAATTTCATTTCGCATACCTATATGTAGTGGGCAACCAAGTTTGCAAGTATGAATTATGTGAATACCACATTCAACTCGAAAATTATAATTAAAGTAAATATTATAAAATGATATAGTGTCCATTCCGGTAACCTTGAAAGGAAAAATTATTAATTATTTATAATGTACTTTTTTTGTCCCCGAATGACTTGAGCAAAAAATGTCGGACTCTTTTCAAACTACTCCCTTGAGTTTCTCTTTTCAGTAACCAAAATATGTAAGTCAGGCATCATATCAACATCCCATCCGTCTTGGTGTCTTACGCCTATTTCTTTCAGGACTTCCAAATGCGGCTGAATTTTTTCTTAAAGTGTGTGTTAATTACTTAAGATTTTAAGAGAAAATATAGTTTTTTTATTAAAATAAAATTTATAATCTCATAATATTTTAGTAAAATTCGTCAAGTAAATCAGACAAGTACCTAAAATAATATTCATATGGAAAAAATAATATACAGATTAAGATTAAATATAAAATATAAATAAGATGTAAATAAAAAATTTGTATATAATTGTAAGAAATAATATAAAATCATATAAATAAAAATCGTTAATATTATTAATTAATTAATATTAAAAAAAATTGTATGATATTTTGTGTTTATTGAAAATATACACGGAAATGTACACACAAACAAACTATCATTTTCAAAGCATAATGATCCGCAAAAGCCGACTAGACAGCCTCCTCGTGGTGCACATGGGGTTACTCTAATGTTAGCGGTAATTGTCGTTATTCTTTATTTGTGGGAGCATTTCACAGATTTCTGTCAAATATGTGCTAATCATTGTTAAACAAGCTACATTATATGTTAAAAAAGTTATATTTGCTACATTATATGTCAAAAAAATTATATTTGAGATCCAATTTTGTACTTTTCTTACTATTTTGTGTACCCTACCTGCCTCCAGATGGGCATTTGGAGCTTCGTGGTCATGAAGACTTTTGATCAGTAATAAAAAAGGAACAATATAACACATTTTCAGGAAATTTCACCAAAAGACCAATTTCCGTAAGGTGTGTGCGGGGGCTTTTAAAATAAAAGTTTACTTATTTTTTAGAATTTCTCTCTGCTTTAATACAGTTAAAAATCGCGTCTTATTTGCAAAATATGATTATTCTTCTTTTTTGACTAAACTCCGTATTTAAAAGCATTTCTTGAGTTCTCGAACAATTTTGTTAAATACAAAAATTAAAGGCATTTTGCTTAGGGAAAATTTCATATATTGAAAATTCTTTGGACGCTGTGTATGTTTTATTACATACTTGGTTACTGCAAAACTTTCTAAAACTTCTATTTTCGAAAAATCAACAGTAAAAAAGTTTACATGAATGCGGTACCCCATCCGGGGAAACAATTTTAAATTTAATTTATCAGAAGGAGATTCATCGATACTTCACCTTAAAACTATTGACACTTTAGTTTAAAAGCATAATCTAATACCTAAGTAAGAACGAGACAATATTTAAGTAGTACTTAAGTAGTAATGTACTGTTTTTACGGATATGGGCCCTTTACATTTTTTTAATCAGTCAAGGGTATCAAATCAGTTGAGTATATATTCTCATTATTTTATTATTAGTATATTAATTTAAGTTGAAGAACATAACTGGAAATGAGACCCTTCTCGATATTAGCTTACGTATTACTTGTTCTCGGTGTAACTTCTATTGAAGTTCCCGAGCAATTTGATTGGAGGGACAAAGGTCTCGTTACGAAAGTAAAAGACCAATTGAGCTGCGATGGCAGTTTTTATTTTGCCGCTGTAAGTACCACTAAAATTTACATTGCAAAAACTAATATCTTCTTCTACAGCTTGATGTCATTGCAAGTCACCATTACCTGAAAACTGGTGAAACTTTAGATTTAAGTGAACAATACGTTTTGGATTGTTCTGATGGTTACAACAATGGATGCAATGGTGGAGGACTTTTAAATTCTATAGATTTTGTTAGGACGAGAGGTGTTGTACTGGAAGAAGATTATCCCTACTCAGGCACTGCAGGAACTTGCAAAATTAACGGTTCCCACAGCCTTTTCAGAACGATGGGTTTTGTAATATTGGCTAGAGACGAAGAGGTGATCAAAACTGTGGTTGGTAAGTATGTACATACCTATTTATTAGGATACACTTAACACATGTTCATTGTTCAACATAGATTAATTTTTTTTTATATCAAATTATATTTAATTATAGGAACGATTGGGCCGGTAGGAGTGACTTTTAAAGGACAAAGCTTGGACTCTTATTCTGGTGGAATATACAATGATCCCGACTGTCAGCTAGGTCAGTCATACTCTGGTGTTATTGTTGGGTATGGTACTTCCGATGAAGGAGAAGACTATTGGACTGTGAAGATGTCTTACGGCGCTAGTTGGGGCGAAGAAGGTTACATGAGACTTGCAAGAAATACTGGAAACCAGTGTGGTGTTGCTGATGGTGCCATATATCCAATACTAGATAAATAAATGTCTACTCGTATGTAATTTAATGCTAAATAAATGAACGATTAATATTCAATTGCAATGTTCCTTTCCTTTCAATATATACACACAGAGTATTTTTTTCTTATCTACAACTTTAATATGGATTATTCGTTGATGTCAAATACTCCAGTCGAATTACATAGAGTTTGAACGTGAAGAAATTATGAGTTGACATTTTATTGCACTTTATGATGGGGAAAGGTATGTAGAATGGTATAATATCAAATAAGTAACTCGAAAGAAGTGACGCTAAATTGTCAAATTGCAAATAAGTAGCAAATTTACGTCTTTCTTCACTTTTTTTACTCCCCACGAAAATCTAGACAACCTGTCGGAGTATTAGTTATTTCATGTTGTGGGTAACTAAATTATCTACAATTGAAGGTACCTAGAGTCATTTTTCACTAATTTGTTAACTGTAAAATAAAGGTTATTAATTAACATTGTGTTGTGTTTTTTTGCAACTAATTGTTTAATTACTAATCGTTAATTTTAGAAGTTATTATCGTAGATATAGGTTCTAATTCCAAAAAAAAAAACGTATCGAAAAAAAAGATTTCAAAAAGAAATTAAGTTGCCCTAATAAAATAGCGCTTGTAAAAGAGCGTTATAAACAAATTGTCCCAGGGTCAGGCAAAAGCCGCTCAAGAATTCGCTCTTTTTGCATTATATAGAGCTTATTTTTACTGTAATTAAAAAAAAAAGAAATCGCCTACCCCTCTTTGTTCCCAACATACCCTCTTTATAACGTTAATGGGGTCATTTACAAACATTCTTATGGGAACAATTTAAATATTAGTTACTATCGACTATATCAACTAGGGGTGTTCCTTAATGATATGCGAATATTTAAAGGTGTGATTCTACATGGAAAAGTAATAGTTTGTTTTATATTTTGTGCTTTATAATTTTCCATGCAAAATCACACACTTAAATATTCGCACATCATTAAAGAAGAACACCCTGTATAATCTCCAGGCACATTTTTATTCTTTAAAGGCCAAATTATCAAAGCAAGTGTTTTATTTTTTGATACACTGTCCTACAGGTGTAAAAACCCAACTAAAGGACAGAGGGTAAAGAGAATACAAAATTACAGTAGAAACATTAAAAAGGTAAAAAAACGATAACGGACAAAAGTACAATAAAACAAAAACATGCTTAAAAGCTATTTTGTAAGTAATATAAAAAAGCATAATAATCAAAAGCCGCAATTAAAAAAATAGTATATAAACACACATAACATAATTAAAAATAAACTTTACTTGTAGATCTTTTTAAGCGGGTGTATTTGCAGAGGGCGTTATCTATTTTATTTTAAAACTGTTGAAGTATATCATTAATTGATTTATCAGTAGAAACTAGTCAGTTCATTATACAGGGTGTCCCGTTCATGTTTCAAAAAAACTTGTNACACTGAAAATGATTCTATATATTTAATTTAGTTTGAGGTAATAAGATTTTATCCAGTTATCAACATCAACGCAATTTCATAAACTAAATATAACATTTGTGGGCAAAATTTGTTACATCTGAATATTTACATTTTCTTTTCTGTTTAGCACCCTTTCACAAATATTAAATATATAATCCACTACTAGAAATAACTATAAAGGTGACCCTAGAATACAGTGTTTACTATTATTATATAACTACGCGAAGGTCATTTAAAGATCACCTACTTATGTGACCTTCACGGTCACCTCATACGTCACCACATATGTCATTTCAAGGGCGAAAGTGGAGGGGGGAGACTCACAAACGGTTAAAATACCCTACTATTATTCTTATCGCACAGTTGATGTTTACTCGTATGCAAATTATGAAATTTTTAGCCGATTTAAAGGTAATTAAGGAAAACCATTTTTATAGTAACAACACTGTATATCGAAAACTGGGCGTCTAAGAAAAAACTTTACATGACCTATCCCTATTATTTTTCCATGAGAAACTTGCACACAAGTTCTTTTGAAACATGAACGGTACACCCTGTATAAGCCAAGAAAATCTTTATGTTTAAAGTTGAAGGAAATATTGTTTCTCACTGGAAAAAGATTATTTTGTCCATATATCCTTTACAGGATGTCGATATCCATCAGTAAAAATGAAACAACACTTACGAATTAAAGAAAATTAACAAACATATTCAAGATAGCGACAAATTAAAAAATAAGTACACACTTCATCATTAAAAGTTGTTAAATAACATCCCGTCATTGTTAAGTTACACTCATCTTAGAACAAACCAATAATGATTCATATCAACAGTTTATCGTGTTTTGATAAATAGAACGATAAGAATATTTAATAAAAAGTTGTGATTTCAAAGTTTAATTCAATTAATGTCCTTATTATCTGCCGGTTAGGAATTCACTGCTATGAGGATATTTATAGTTTTCTTCTGTGCCATTTTGGTAGTAAATGGTACTTCTGTTGAGGTGCAGTGGCAATCATTTAAGGTATTTATAAACATTCATATGGGAACAATTTAAATATTAGTTACTATCAACTATATCAACTTATTCAAACTTATACTTATTTTATTTCCTTTCAAAAAATTTGAGCGAAACTCATTTTTAATTTAAGGATAACGTTGGGAGGCACTATAGAAGCCGGTTGGAGGAATCCAGTCGCTTCCAGATATTCAAAGATAATGTTCGCAAAGTTGAAGAACACAATCAGAGATTTGACCGTGGGGAGGTGTCCTATAAACTAGCTGTGAATAAATTCGCTGACTTGACGGAAGAGGAGTTCAAAGCCAGATTGAACCCACGACCAGCTGTAGAAATTGACCATCCAAAGGTTTTTAGTAATGTCGGTTATACCGATGTTCCGGATGAGCTAGATTGGAGGGACAAAGGGGCAGTCACGGGTGTTAAAGACCAACGAAATTGCTCAGGATGTTGGGCATTTGGTGCAGTAAGTTTTGATCAAGTTTACCTTCGACATAACTGATGAGTTTTCTTGATTAAACTTATCTACTTAGAGAAAGTCATATATATATACAATTCTAGTGGAACAAAACGAATATGTTTAGTATATCTGATGCATCTGATGCACCAAATCAGTTTCCACAATAGTGCCACATTAGTTCTAAAACATTTTTTCAGTATATTCATTCACTAACATATTTCTGCCTTTTTTAGTCTGTTATGACTAGTAACTGGTTCTGTAGATAAAGACGATGATTATGTTATAGACTTTTGTTTATATATTTCACTGTACTGACTGTATGATGACATTTTCTTTTAGACTGGTGTTTTGGAAGGCCAATACTTCCTGGAAACTGGCAAATTAGAGAGTTTTAGTGAACAGTTCTTAATAGATTGTTCTATGAGCAACGGATGCTCTGGAGGTTGGACACTTAGTGCATACCGTACTGTTAGAGATATTGGAATCGTAACCGAGGAAAGCTATCCGTATGAAGCAGCAGACAAAGCGTGTAGAGCTAACGGTACATTTTTTAAGGATATAGGCATCGTTACCATCCCTCAGGACGAAAATGCTATAAAAACCGCTGTTGGTGAGTTAATATTCTCACCTCTGACTGCTGTTTCTTCGCAGGCTCAGATTTATCTTCGATTTGCTCCTTACTAATTTTGATTTTAGCAAAGATCGGTCCAGTCTCAGTATCTATAGATGCCAGTTACTTGCACCTCTATGGAGGAGGAGTGTTCGACAACGNAAAGGTAATTAAGGAAAACCATTTTTATAGTAACAACACTGTATATCGAAAACTGGGCGTCTAAGAAAAAACTTTACATGACCTATCCCTATTATTTTTCCATGAGAAACTTGCACACAAGTTCTTTTGAAACATGAACGGTACACCCTGTATAAGCCAAGAAAATCTTTATGTTTAAAGTTGAAGGAAATATTGTTTCTCACTGGTAAAAGATTATTTTGTCCATATATCCTTTACAGGATGTCGATATCCATCAGTAAAAATGAAACAACACTTACGAATTAAAGAAAATTAACAAACATATTCAAGATAGCGACAAATTAAAAAATAAGTACACACTTCATCATTAAAAGTTGTTAAATAACATCCCGTCATTGTTAAGTTACACTCATCTTAGAACAAACCAATAATGATTCATATCAACAGTTTATCGTGTTTTGATAAATAGAACGATAAGAATATTTAATAAAAAGTTGTGATTTCAAAGTTTAAATTCAATTAATGTTCTTATTATCTGCCGGTTAGGAATCCACTGCTATGAGAATATTTATAGTTTTCTTCTGTGCCATTTTGGTAGTAAATGGTACTTCTGTTGAGAAGCAGTGGCAATCATTTAAGGTATTTATAAACATTCAAATGGGAACTATTTAAATATTAGTTACTATCAACTATATCAACTTATTCAAACTTATACTTATTTTATTTCCTTTCAAAGAATTTGAGCGAAACTCATATTTAATTTAAGGATAACGTTGGGAGGCACTATAGAAGCCGGTTGGAGGAATTCACTCGCTTCCAGATATTCAAAGATAATGTTTACAAAATTGAAGAACACAATCGGAGGTTTGCCCGTGGGGAGGTCTCCTACAAACTAGCTGTGAATAAATTCGCTGATTGACGGAAGAGGAGTTCAAAGCCAGATTGAACCCACGACCAGCCGTAGAAACACCGGTTTTTGGTAATTTTGATGATACCGATGTTCCAGATGAGCTAGATTGGAGGGACAAAGGGGCAGTCACGGGTGTTAAAGACCAAGGAAATTGCGGAGGATGTTGGGCATTTGGTGCAGTAAGTTTTGATCAAGTTTACCTTCAATGTAACTGATGAGTTTTCTTGATTAAACTTATCTACTTAAAGTCAAATATACAATTCTAGTGAAAGAAAACGAATATATTTAGCATATCTGATGCACCAAATCAGTTTCCACAACAGTGCCACATTAGTACTAAATCTTTTTTTGAGTATCTTCATTCACTATCATATTTTTGCCTTTTTTTAATCTGTTATGACTTGTAACTGGTGCTGTAGTTAAAAATGATGATTATGTTATAGACTTTTGTTTATATATTTCACTGTTGTGACTGTATGATGACATTTTCTTTTAGACTGGTGTTTTGGAAGGCCAATACTTCCTGAAAACTGGCAAATTAGAGAGTTTTAGTGAACAATTCTTAATAGATTGCTCTATGATGAACAACGGATGCTCTGGAGGTTGGACACTTAACGCATATCGTAGTGTTAGAGATATTGGAATGGTAACCGATAAAAGCTATCCGTATGAAGCAGCAGACAAAGCGTGTAGAGCTAACGGTACATTTTTTAAGGATATAGGCATCGTTACCATCCCTCAGGATGAAAATGCTATAAAAACCGCTGTTGGTGAGTTAATATTCTCACCTCTGACTACTGTTTCTTCGCAGGCTCAGATTTATCTTCGATTTGCTCCTTACTAATTTTGATTTTAGCAAAGATCGGTCCAGTCTCAGTATCTATAGATGCCAGTTACTTGCACCTCTATGGAGGAGGAGTGTTCGACAACGATAGTTGCAGTACTACTTTTACCAACCATGTGGTGCTCATAGTTGGTTATGGCACTACTTCAGATGGTATTGACTATTGGGAGGTGAAAAACTCATGGGGCGCTGACTGGGGGGTTGAAGGCTACGTCAAAATGTCTCGCAACAAAAACAGTCAGTGTGCCATCGCCTCTAGCGCTGATTATGTACTCATATAGGAAATCACCGGATACAAATTTTGTGAAAAATCGACTGCTTAAATAAATTTGAAATGTGTATTTGTTTTTTTATGAGATTGCTTATTTTCAAGTGTCCTTATTTACATAAAGTGCCTTATCATAGCAAAGCAAAGTAAAAATTGAAAAATTATTATCAGATATGTCGATTAAGAAAAGTAAAAAATTTATAGTAAAATAATGAAATATATCTAATAAAAATCAAAGAGGAATTGTATATTACATTTAAGTGATAATTTTAGTATTAACACAAATTATTCAACTTCTTGACGAAAATACATTGTAATACTGATTGACAATAGACGAGTACGTATGTAATAGGATAAATTAGATATAGACTGAGGACACACAATCAAACAATTGTTTGTCCTTAACCTGGGACGATGAGATAAAGGTTTCTTTTTAAATATACCAACATTTTCATATTTAAACAAAATTATAATGTTATTTAGTACTTAGTTTACGAAGAATATGCTTTCCCATGATTATCATTTTTCTTTTTCCTTGATGATGGCATAATAGTCGAAACTAGTAGAAAAGAAAATAAAACATATTTATACTGAATTGAATAGGATTCAAATTTATACATAACAAAATGAGATTAGCATTCCGAGGACACCTCTGACATCTACTTAAAGTTACACCCTGTATATTTTTAAGAAAAAATAATGTTAGAGTAGTTTCAAAATCTCATGAGCCGCGATATGCGCGAAAGGCGTGGCGTATCCGCATAATTCTTCTAATAAGCACGTTGTGAAAATTAGAATTAGATTACGTGCCTCATTACAACCAGGAATGAACTAAGGCGCTCGGGCACCACTAAAGTCAACTGGCAAACGTTCGTTTGCTTAAATTAAAATAATAAAGAATAGGGCATTTTATTATGATATTTGTAATCGGATCAAAGGCTTGTTTATGCTACGAGAGCTCGAGATAGACTGTGAATAATAGATGTAATGTTTTTAGGACCTATAATAATTTAGGCGACGGTCGGAATTATGTTTCTGCGCATATGAAGGTCAAAGCTCATAAGATTTTGAAACAACTCTACTACTATTAATTATTTCTAAAAATGTTAATCTTTTTTCTAGACATAAATATTTTTTTATCCAAAGCAGATAATCTAAAACATAATTAATACGATTAATAAGATATCAAACTATATGTCTGATGTAATTATAATAAATATTAGGATTAATATACTGATTCATCTTATTTGAAAGGTTGAGTCTGTATAATCGAACATATACAAAAATTATAACCCATTGTAGTGAATAAATTAACTATCATTGTAATAGATTGCTTAATTTTGCAATTATGTGAATAATACAAAAATAATATTTATAATAGTTTATTGAGTAATATCGAGTAATCATTGTCTTTAAGTGCCGATTGATTTTTTGGAATTTACATTACCCAATCCAATAGAGCCGGGAAAAATCAATAATATTATTTTATCAATATGGGCTAGTTTTTTCTTAAAAATATAGGATTTGAACTTGAAAATCCTTCTTTTATTTTTTCTACAGCCATAAACAATCTGAAGACTCCATCGACGATACAATTATTTCCGTGTCTAGCGTCAATTTTATTATTCTCGTAATTCAGTCAATGAGCTAATTAAATCTGGACTAACTTCCTTAATAATCAGTTCAACAGAACAATTTTTTATTGATAATATTAAAAATAAACTGAAGTAAAATGATTTTGCTTAACGAATATCATCTTCTATATGAATGCGGTAATAAAGTATTCTTGAGTGTAAGTGAGATATAACCGCAAAATTGTGATTTTATAATTGACAACCTTTTTTCTTATTCTAAATAAACAATAACATAAAATTTCCCCCTTTTGAAACTAATGTTACAGTGCTATGATTTGTTTTTGTACTGTTGACATGTCAATGTTTGGAAAATATGTTTTTTGTCATATGCATATGCTTGAAATTTTACGAATTGATGTATTATTCGATTCAAAGTTTGCAAACTTAAATTGGCCAATGTATAGACAGCTTACAATGCATTGTGTGGTTTCGCTGGTTACATATCTCCAATTTGGAATATCAATGGGTTTCTTAGTTGGTATTGGTCGTAGAATCCCACGTTGATATCTGGAAATTCGTTCTGCTTGTTCTTTGTCGTGATGATTCCAACCACAAATGCATTACAATTTTTATTATTTTTTACTTTGTCTAATTTTCTAATTTTATAATCAGTTCAGAATTTGTGTTGCACTTTTATTAAATGATATTAATGTTCATGGACTTTCAGTCATTATATTAACACTGGGTGATTCGAAATTTTGACACTACTATCTGTCAATGACGTTTCTCCTCATAGATGACTGGATAAATAAATTTCCACAAACTTATTGATTTTAATTGATTTTCTTCATTTGTTATTTTAGGAGCAAACTGCATCAGGATTTTATGAGAGACTTGCTACGATGAGGTCGGATTTTGGTTTTATTGAAGTAAAAACAAAACAAATGTTGCTACAGAAATGTTATAACAAACTTTTGAGAATTTTAATTTTGAAAATATTGACTTTCTGCATATTTTAAACTGCATGATCTTTGCATATTCTGATTCCTTGAATTTTTCTACAATTTTTGATACCAGTAACTTATTTCTAGGTTAACTTTTAAACTATAACCAAACTTTACTTAATTTTGAAAATTGTAGTTAAATTACATCATTTAGCTTAATTTTTTGTATGTCTGTCTATTCACTGTCTTTGCTACTACTCTCTTTTCACTTTTCAAACAGTCTTTATCTGTTTCTGAAACTAAACGACTGAAATTTGAATTTGGGTTGGAGTCTATATACAGTTTATGAATGTTATGAAACTTACTTATAAAACTAGAAATTTACAAATGCTGACGGAGCAATAATCTGTCAGACACTTAAACGATACATGAAACCTTTTACAGCGGCTCAGGTTTAATTCTACACATAAATACTAATCACATTTTCTGTTAGTTTCCATAAAAAAAGTTCATATGAAAACATTTCCACCTTGCGAAGAGGTTTTCTTCTCTTCGACCTACGACTGTCAAAAGTAAATGGCGTTTGTTCTTTGTCAAAGTTAACTTAGAAAAAGACGTCATTATGTATATGCCAAAGTTAATCTTTAGGACTGTTTCATAAATTCCAATATGGTATTCTTCGGATATATGGTTTTACCCTATTTTTGGTGTATAATTCATAATTAATGGATCTGTTCTGGATCTATTTTGTTTTGGTGTATATGTTATGGACCAGGTGATTAATGCGGGCATTATTAATAATGTGCGAGCATTATGAATAATGTCTATCGGGCTAAGTGATTAATTACTATCTAAACTTCATTATTTATCACATTGCACGGTCATTATTATATTGCTACGTGACAATTGGGCAATTTGACTATTAGATGCTAATTATGCCAAATAATGAGTCTGATTGCTTAAACTTTAGTTTATTTTATGTTTTATAATAATATGTCAAAACTTCTATAAAACAAAGATATGTTGAGAAATGTTTGTTTTAAATTTTATATGTTTTGTGTTACCTATATTTTTAATATGACTTTCCGTAAGTTTTAAATGCAGAAACTAGTGGATTCTTAATGTAGAAGCCCTTGCTAATTAATCCAAATAATGAGTCTGATTATATAAATTGTTTAACATTTAGTTTATTTTAAGTTAAATGACAATAATAATAAAAAAATAGTAATTAAATATGTTTGTATTACTCTGCCCAAAAGGCGATGGACAATATGTATAATGCCCGATTTATCACTTGGTCCATAACATATACATGTACATCTGCCTTAAATACATCTAAATGCAAGGTGACCAACCGTACCGGATTGGCCGGCACAGGTTCCAGTTTTTAGAACGTTTTTCGGGAAATAAAGTGTGCCGGAATTGTACCAGATTTATTTGTTTCGTACCGATTTGTACCGGAATGGCGTTTTCAATAGTATTCGATTCGCTATATAACCTGAAATAAATTTCAGAAACTGAATTTAATGTAGAGACAGTAAAGTCTATAATTATAACAATATGTCATAATAATTTTACCTGTTTTATAGATATTTATTTCAAATCGAAAAAGCGTTAAAAGCTATTCACAGCCAAACAAAATATAAATTTAAATAAAGTACCTAACTAGGCCAGGTACACATCTTCACCTGTTTGACAATTTTTTTTTTGTTTGAGGAGTTGGTCACCTTGCTAAATGTCGTCCTTTTTTTTGTTTTAATAGACGTTATTATTATATACGTCCATAGAATATGGTTTTTCTTGAATAAATGAATATTCAAATTGAGGATGTCCATGACATTTTTGCTATTACAATTAAATACTGTTTTAAGGTACTTCAAGTCAAGAATAAAGAAAATAGTTTATTATATGTACATATATCGTTCTGAATGAGATTCTTTTTTTCAATGATACTATCAACTATTATCTTTTTCCTCTATACTATAGGGTTCAGTCATATTGATTTACGTCATGTGGTGTGAAAGAACAATATGCTTTACATTTTTTACTCAACTACTCTTGTGGAGAAAATACTCCAAGCAAATAGAATTTGAGTGTCTTCCGAGGTCTAAAATTTAATATTAACATATTACTTTATGCAATTTTTTTTTTGATTATAAGATTTGCAACCGTATTGTATCTATTATTGTATTTTTTATTACTGTCGGACCTAACCTAACCTGCTTTGGACAAAAATAAATTTATTTCGCTAGTTCACCTTTCAAACCCCCCGAATTGGAGATCTACCGGACTACCTTGATGTAATTTTTTGCGAAAAGATTCAAATAGAAAAGTTTAATCTCAATTTTTCAGTGGTTACTCGGTCTTGTAATCATCAACATCCCGGTAAGCCCAATATATTTTAAATCTCGAATCGTTTGTTAAAAAACTATTCTAGAATTTGTATGAAAAGATTTGAAAATTGTTAATTTAGAATGTAATTTATTTGCGTTTCCTTATTGTATACGAAATATTCAAATAATATTTTTCTGTAATATAATACTGATTTTTTTTCTTATTTCCTTAATTTAAGCTTACAGGATAAACATTTATAGATTGGGTCAACATTTTCAATTATTAAAAAAAAAAAAAAATTAAAAACTACGTGACATGTTTATTCAAAACAAAATAGTACTTCTCTGTTTTGCAAATTCTCTTTTCCCATTAAATTATGAATTTTTTCATAAATAAATAATTTTTATAACATTTTGGAAAACTATAAATTAAATTTGTCACTATTTCAGGGTTGTTAGTACTAAGAAAAATATAAGTATCTGTTTTTATTAATCAAATTGATCATTTTTAACCTACATAATATCATATGGTTTGGTCGGAAAAATTTATTTAAAACTTTTGTTTGTCCTGATAAAATCACGAGTGTAATCTTTTTGTTTTTTCTTTTGGAAGTAAAACCAAGATAAACATTTTGACAAGAGCAATGTCACGAATGATCTTTGACAAAAATGTTTCAGGAACTGTTACTGTTATATTTCAAAATTTAATTCAGTTAGGTGATTTTTTATCGCGACTGAATATTGGTGAATATCTGACTTGTAGTTCCTATTTTTATCTCTTTTGATCTTAGTTGTCATATAGTAGTTTAAATCTCATCACTCACTCATACTATACATACTACAACATACGACTTCACTCGCGAAAAGAGCCAATTAACTCCCATATAAAAATATGTACTAGTATATAATAGTGACGTTTTTGTCACTTTGACAACGATAAAAAGTGCGTAACTTATAATATGAATCGTTTTGGAAAAATTTCGACCGAACAAATTAGAAAAAACATAGAAAAACCAATTCCACAATCCACAAAAAGCACGTCGATATAGAGACAATTTATGGAGTTTTGTCAAATTCGAAATTACGAACTGTCAGAAATAACTCCAATAGGAAAATTAGTGAAGATTACATAGAATATGCAGTTAAAACAATCTGGAATTCAACTGCAAAGATGATTCAAGAAAAATATTTCATTAAATATAACATTTGATCCTTTTACCGACATAACTTTTAAAGGAGATCATGATGCAAGAAACATTAAGAGAAAGGAATTACAAGGTATTCCAGAGAAAAGAAAGGTAGAAGTAGCAAAAGATAACGAAAATATTCTAAGAATGGCAAAATTGTGGAATATAATGAACCAGAGGGATTACAAAAAAGATTCTTTCATATAACTTCTTATGAATTGACTTGGAAGGGAGGAGAGGCTACAAACTGTAAAATTTACCATTTTAAAAGTGAAAAAAATCAAGGTAGAATCCCAAAAGGAAGAATCGAATACAATTCAATATGTTCAAAGACAGCACAAGGCGGATCGAAAAAATTGACAGACAGCAAATGGATAACACAAAATAAGCTCGATAATAGTATATTATGATGTTAGGAGAATAAGTGATACTTTATGTGCTTATAATGGAAAGTATGTCTGACGAACGTAGTGATACCAACCATTTAAACCGAGCCAGTACATTTTCTCACTTAACCAAAGCAGAGGTAAATGACCAGCAACTGATGAAGATGACGGGACACAAATCAAACAATTTATGATAACTGTTCCTTCAAATAATTTGAATAAATAAGGATAATGCTTGTTATTCGTTCACATAGAATAAATAAAGATATTTATTTTTGTTGTTCATTCACATATTTGATCGTTAATTTATTTTGCTAAAAACCGCGCGAGCTTTTCATTTCATGGGTAAATTTCTTTTTAAATAAAAATTTTACCAACCAGTAATCTTGCTCGAAAAACTGGCATTTGACAAAATCGCTCGACCTTCGATCTCGCGATTTTTTCATGTCAGTTTTTCTCTTAGAATTATTGACTGGCAAAATTATTTTGTTACAAAGAGAAATTTATCCTATAAAAAGAAAACCTCTTGTGATTTTACTGTTGATAAGAGTTCAGTAGATCGGGATTTCAGTATAATAATAATGTAACTGGCCAAAAAATTCTTCAAAATGCGACATTGCTTTGTTATTGTTGATTATGGTGCATTGAGTGAAATAATCATACTAAAACATCTAAATGAACATGCAAAAATCAATTCAAAATGTCACAAATGTCCCAAGAGGGATACAAGAAATTAAACATCACCTCTGTTTTACGTTGTAAAAGTTTATATTAACTTTATATATTTGTTCATATAGAAAACTAAATTGGTTACAATTTTGTGATAAATTTAATGTTTTATGTATTTGTAACATAATAATACGTCTTTCTAGTAATTTAATTGATAATTAAATTAAAAAAATATTACTTACTATTCTGATTATTAATCCATATTCTTCTGTCGAGTCTTGTTACCTTCGACCTTTTTCCAGGTCCTGCTGATAATTTATTCATAACGTTGCGGTATTCATTTGAGAAAAGATTGTTTATTTTTTTTAAAGGTTTCCTTAATTAAATAATATTAAATAAGTAATAGCTATATAAAACTTATTGTGTAACAAATGACATTCTTGTTTAAATTTGCATAAAATGCATATGCATATGACACTCGTATGTAATTTGACGTAGAATAGACAAAAAATGTGCATTCATTAAAACTTGATTTGATATTAATAGTTGTTTCGGCGAATAGCGGACTGTATAAACGATAAATTAACAGAAAATTAAAGGATTCACCTTTGGGCAAAACCGATTTCGGCAATCGAACCCGATAAGATAGGGAAAAATGGGAAATGTTCACAGTAATAATGATAACAATAAACTTAATTACTTGAAAAAAAAAAAATGGAAAATCTAGATATCGCTCGGTTCGTTTCGGCCGTTCGATTCGAGACTGCCTCGTTTTACCGATTTACTGTATATTTTAAATCCTTTTAATTGTAGGCAACCAATATTACCTTAATTTTAAGAATGCCTAAAGAACAGCATTAGGAAAACATAAAAAATAATAAAAAGTAAACAAAAGCTTTGTTGATTGCTTTTAAATTGTGATTACAACAAAATAATCGCAGTATGAAAAAATTCAGGTAAGAATTAAAGCCGTTTAATCACAGAAAAATAAAAAGAAGCTGTAATATACAACCTTCACATAGGATGAGAGTAACTTTTTGCAAAACATTAATTGGGCTATTTTCAACATTTTCAAATAAGACACAAAATTTAAATACGTTAGAGTCTGATAAAAATCCTTGTAAAATGTATTTTTATCCATTACACGTTAAACTTTTTTATTTGCAGGAACCATGAAGATTTTCTGTTTAATCCTGGGTTGCTTGTTTTATTCGGTCCAAAGCCAGCTTGATTTTTCTCGTAGGGGAATAAAAACTGTAAGAAATGTTACGAGTCCTGTTCAAGGACTACCGGGAGTAGCAAATTTGGAACAATTGGAGAAGGTGTTTTTACAAGACTGGCTTGATTTCGGGGTAAGTGTGCTAAGAAACGTATATAGCCCAGTCGGGTTGTCATTTAACCGGGAAAAAATTAGGGACCACAATTTTATTGTTCTAACCTTTAGGGGGGGGGTCAATAGTAGTGTAAATTCATAGTCGCGACTGAATTCCACCCCTGCATCAGCCGCCATCTTGAATTTAAGGAAAAATCGTTTTTGCTCAATATCTCGGCCATTTTCAATTTTACAACAAAAATGGTAATGACTTAAGTTGTTGCAAATGCGATTTTCTACAACTTATTTATATACAAATTTTATCGTGCGATCGATATTTTTCAAGTTAAGGGGGAAAATACTGACAAAGTATAATTATTGAATTATCTCGTTTGTTATTGGAAAGAATTATATTTTCTACAATTTTGATCCCTTTGATTTTTTCGCTACTACCAACATTTACCCCCCCTAAAGGTTAGAACAATAAAATTGTGATCCCTAATTTTTTCCCGGTTAAGTCCTTTTTTTTGTTTAACCTGACTGGACTAATAATAGTATGTACTTACGAAACATTTACTTTAATAATTTATGAAGCAATACATTTTTAATGCAAGACAGCGCATTAAGGACTTATGCAACAAACTTGAGGGCTAACTTCTAATATAAATGTACGGTGCCCTAAATTTTCCCTTTACATTTTCAAGATAAATAATACATAAAAAATAAGGATGGACATTTTAATATGGACTACGCATTTTGACAGTGTGTTATTCTTATAGACAAAATTCAACAAAAAGTACAGCCCTAACGAGACATCCTATCGCATGGCCAACTTCATTCAAAACACACATACCATCATAAAACTAACTTCTGATGGCGTCCTTAACTTCGGATTGAAGATGAACGAATTCGGGGATATGCTTTTCGACGAGTTCAACAAGGTGCTCAACGGCTTCAATAGAAACGGCCAACTGCGACGTCTCTCACTGTCTTCTAAGGCGGGAACTTTTCTGCCCGAACCTGGAGAATCCATCCCGGAAAGCGTGGACTGGAGGGAGAAGGGGGCCGTTAGCCCTGTGAAGAACCAACATCAGTGTCAAGCATGCTGGGCTTTTTCAGTGGTAAGATGACAGTCTGATAAACTCATTTTGTTGTATTATTTGTTATCAACAGGTGGAATACAAAAATACAAATATAAAATAATTGTAAGTAGCAATTTAAGATAAAACATTAAAAAATAAGAATATTAAAATCGATTTAAAAAAAAACATCAAAATCGGACCACTAGAAGCCGAGACAATCAAAACTTTTTAGCGCGCCGCTATTTTGAACGCGCGATTTCAATTTCGAGTCCCCACCACTACCTCCCATACATTTTTCATGAATTTCACGCTCAGTCCAATAGTTTCAATCGACATTTTATATGGGTTGCACAAGGGCGCAAGTTTTGCAAATTCACTCCCGGAAAGTAGTCGGAATGACAAAGGTATTTGTTTAAAAAACAGCCCTCAGACCTCGTAGTTACGCCACAAATACCGGTCAACTTTGATCACATTTACATAAACTAAAAATAACTGCGGTCCCAATACACTACCTTGAGGTACACCATACACACTTTCTGCTGTCTGAGATGTTTTATTTTTAATTTTTGTTTTCTGTCGGCGGCTACTAAGAAAATCAGTAAACCAGCTTATTACCGTACCTCTTACACAATATCTGCTCAGTTTTTGAATAAGCATGTCTCTATCTATAGTTTCAAAGGCTCTACGAAGATCAACAAACACACTTATAATGATATCGCTCTCACTTAAATTCTTCCTCCACTTGGCACATACCAACTGAATTGCAGACTTACACGAATGTTTTTTTCTAAAACCAGACTGACCAGCATACAATAAGTTATTACTCACAAGATATTCGTTTAATTGGTCACACACTACAGTTTCGATGATTTTATCCAGAATGAATAGTAAATTTATCGGACGATAATCGCTTGGATTTTTTGAATATTTAATTTTTGGCACTGGTATTATTGTACTCACTTTTAACTCTGAAGGCATTTTTCCTATTTGCAGAACAGTGTTTATCAAATTTAATAAAGGATAACCAATCACATCAAATAGAGACTTCAATAAATGTACATTTAATACTGGATCACTTACTGCTTTGTTTTTGAAATTAAACACAATTTTACGCCGTTGGTTTAAAGATATTTTTTTGAACTGTGAAAACTCTGAAGATGAGGACGAATTTATTATAACATTATATTCTTCTGCAGGAGTATCAATTGTATCTACTATGTTTTGTATACTATCTACATAAAATTTGTTAAAATTTCCAACAATGTTACCTATGTCTAACTCAAAATTTATATCATTCCAATTTACTACTGGTTATTTATTAATGTCTTTAAGGTCTTCCACATTTTTTTCGAGTCTCCCCTATTGGAATCTATTTTCTGATTGTAATAGTTCTTTTTTGTTCTACGTATAGTGTCAACTGCTTTGTTTCGTTTTTCCTTATATATTTTCCAATCTTCCACAATTTTAGTAAAACAGAACTTCTTATATGCCCTGTCTCTTTCTTTTAGGATTTCTTTAATCTCTAAATTGAACCATGGCTTTGCGGAATCAACTATAATCTTCTTCTGAGGAGCAAACTCATTTATTGCATTATTTATGTTATCACTTAGCACTTTATAAGCAATGTCTGTAACAGAAGTAGAATATGCCAAATCATTTTCTATCAACCTCATTTTTATCTTATGTAGGTTTTCTTCGCTAATATCTCTTTTATATATAATCTGGTTTTCATATGTTCCATCACTTTCAATTCTTGTTCCTATTATCTCATGATCAGTAATGTTTGTGAAGTTTCTATCTAAAGGCTTTAAATAATGACAATTTGTTACAATTAAATCAATTAATGATGACGATGTTTTCGTTATTCTGGTATCTTCTTCCCTTATTTGTTTATAACCATTTGACTCTATTATGTCTATAAGTTTACGAGTATATATATTGTCTTTAATTTTATAATTTATGTTAAAATCTCCTAAAATGATAACTTTCTTAGAAACGAAAGTATCGCCATTTAGAATATTATCAAAAAATTCAAGAAATTTGTTCCTTTGGTCTGCTGGTGAATTATATACACAGATGCTGTTACCTATAAGAAAATTTATAATAATAATTGCTTTATTGGTTTAAAGTTAAAAAAATGTTTAATTTTGACGAAAATTCCTACCAGTGACAATAATTTTTTCAATTAATTTGTTATAATTTCTAACTATTTGAACAATGAAATGAAGAATAAAAATATTTAATACTTTTAATCATACTTTATTTATAATGATATATATTGAATTTATATTTCAAAATGTCTGTCTCGTCTTCTTAAACTGTTAAATACATGTTAGTTGTTCCCAAAATTCTTAATATTAGAAAATATGGAATTTTTATAATGTCATAGTTGAAATTGCTTCCACGATCAAGGCTAATGGTTGTCAGTTAAAACGACTTTCCTTTTTTCCTAGGCTGGTTGTGTGGAAGGCCAGATCGCCAGGAAGACAGGAAAATTGGAGGAAGTCAGCATTCAGCATCTGATAGACTGTGCTACCGGCCGATATGGCAATGAAGGATGTCGCGGAGGCTTCACCGAAGCTGGTTTTGATTTCGTTCAGGACAATGGAGTCAACAGCTATTCGGAATACCCATACGAGGCAGTTGATGATGCCTGTAGGCCCAAGAATAATACAATTATTAAAACACAAAGTGAGATATATTAAGTACTTGTTCTAAAGACATGAATTTTGGACGCCATTTTGAAAATGAAGCTCTAACATTCAACTTCAAACTTTGTTTACTGAACTAAATTTTGGCAAAAAACGAGATATTTTCGACAGTTTGACTGACCTCTTTGCCTTTATTTAACGATTATAGCAGCCCTAGGACTTCTTAATTGACAAAATATTGGGTATATTATCTAACTGCAATTGTATAACGTACTTACTAGAGCTATAACTGACTTTTATTTGGTAATTCTTCAAATCTAGAAAGGATTGAAATTTGAAGTCTTTGATCGCTCTCATAAAGTGTGCAGATAAACGATCCTAAACATTTTCAGGTTACATCAGAATTCCGAAAGGCGATGAAGAGGCCTTGGCCCAGGCTCTGGCCAAGTTTGGACCCATATCCACCGCCATCCATGTTACCGAAAATTTCCAATTCTACGGTGATAAAATCTTCGACGACCCAAAGTGTGGTAACACACCCGACGACCTAAACCACGCTGTACTCATAGTTGGCTATGGACAGGAGGCCGACGGCAGGAAATTCTGGCTGGTGAAGAACTCCTACGGGACAACCTGGGGGTTGGATGGGTACTTCAAGGTAGCTAAAGACGAAGGGAATAAATGTGGAATCGCCACCTATGCTAGCTTTCCGAGGGTTTAAGGAACAGACGATTGCATTTCACTTCTAGGTTTATATTGCAGTTTTATTGTGGCATTGTGAAGAAATGTTATTATTAAATTTTAAAAAAACATAAACATAATGTATTTTCTTTATGTCTTCAGCGAAGACACTTGAACAATTTAGTTACGGAAATAGCATGAGTTTAGGAGTGTTGTCTGTGGTGTTAGATATATTTTGCTTACCTAGAAAGAACACTTTTAATCTTAATCTTTAATCTTTTAATCTCTAACACTTATATCCCAAATCGCTTCGTTTGGCAAAGTTAGTGAAAATTTTTTGAATTTTGTAAATAACCGTATCGATTTTGATAATTTTTGGGGTTTGAACTTTTGTTTCCGATCTAAACATTTTGGTGTTATACAGAGTATTTTTTAAAACCTACAACTCCTACAAAATTGACGTGTAGTGATAATATCCGTTCATAACTTTTTCCTCTTTCGGGCAATAATGACAACTATTTTTAATTTGATACGTGATGCCATTTGGAAGTTTTTGAAACTCTTGTAGAATTTTGATTAAATGAGCGGTTTGGGTACAAGAAAATATTTTTTGAATGTCTGCATTATCTTGCCACCCATATTACAATACCTAACAAAGTGCTAGTAGGCACTGATTTTGTAGATTGACTGTAATTTCAGTTTGATCTTTAAGTCATTGTACCTGACATTTCTTAATGAGTGTTTACTACGATAAGATATATGTTATGTTACTTCATTTTTCGATATGGATACATATTCGTATATGACAAATTAGAGTTATTGTATTTCGAGAATGTCCTATTTATTGAGAGGTTGTTTTGAACTGATATTATCAATAAATTTGTATAAGGCATTTAGTTATCTTCATATTAGCATGTATTTTTGTTATTATTTTTCCTTTATTTGATATTGCTTTTGTTTTATATCATATTTCGTCAAAGTACAGGTATAATAGTTCTCCTCTCACTTTTATACTAACCGATTTTTGTCAAATATTCAAATCTCTGTCTGTTTTGCAATAGGTTTCCATTGGACAGTTTGTTAGTTTGTCCGCTTCTTCAATATTTTTCATTGTACTCAACTTTCCATTGTCAAAGAGAGTTGAATGTACTTGTACATTGTTTTATATTTTTCTTAGGGTCTAAAGGTAAATGTTCTTATCTTCGAACATCAATACCAAAATGTGGGAGAGCGCCATCTTGTTGGAACCAAATTCTTTCATTCGGTATATCTGGATCAATTTCATGAGGGAAAATCACAGTTAGGGCGTGTATCAGGTCAAATGTTAGGAAATCCAGGTAGCGTGCGGCAGTAAGATTTTCTTCAAAAGAGAATGGGCCCAAAATTATGTTGTTGATGATACCTGACCATACATTAACTTTTTGTGGATGCTGCGTATGCGATTCGCATGTCCAGTGTGGATTTTCCTGGGACCAAAAGCGATAGTTGTGCCTGTTAACCACTCCATTTAAATAAAACGTAGCTTCATCCGAAAAAAGTACGTCTCGTTGAAAACCATTATTGTTGTCACACCGTCTCATCATTTCCTCACAAAATTGTAAGCGCCTATCATAATAATCTTCCAAAAGCTCTTGGACAAGACATACCTTATAGGGGTGGTATCCCTCTTGTTTCAGAAATATTCGAATTGCAGTTCGAGAAGCATCGTGATTGCCAGATTTGGTTTTCGGGATATTTCGCATTAAATAAATCGCGCACTTCAGCGTGACTTCTTATTTTGTCTCCACATCCAAGCAATATCAAGATTTCGATGCGTTGCCTTTCCGACAATACCATTGCAATTCAGTAAATAACTTGATTTTGACACAATAGTAACGTTTCGAACTCCAATTTACAACTAAAGCGAAAAATTAACCAGAAAGCCTGGCAAGTAAGTGGTACCAAAAAAACGCATCATAAAAAATATATCTTTTTTGCGTTAGCAGTGATAGGTACAGTTTCAAATTCCTTATTTTATTCTGTGCAAATTCATGGAGGATAACACTGAAGATAATTAAATTTTATTTCACTTGTTAAGTAGGTGTTTTATACAACCCTAAAAACCTTGCTATTGAAAAAATAAAACTTGTTTATTTGGTATGGCTGGATTCGGTTTTCTATAAGCTTTTCAACGAGCCCCCTCATGCCTTATGTTTCCATTTGAAAAAAAGTAAGGGTAGCTGAGGGTTAGGGGGTTGAAGAAAAATTAATTATTATATAACCGAAAGATGGAAAAAAATCAAAATCAGTTAAAGTGTTTCGTCGTTTAAAAAAAATTAATTAATTCAAAAGATATGAATTTTATTCCGTACTTCTGGCCATCCCTGTATATGTAATGTGGTATAACAAATATAATAAGAGATATAAAAAATTATAACTTTTGCCACAACTTGAATTTCACAATTCAATTTACAAAAATAGAGAAGGGGTAAATTTAGTTGCCACAATGAGTAAGGAAAGCAAGCTGCTTTTATTTGTAGTAAGAAAAATAAATGAAACTTACCTCAACCAAATCATTAAGATTGTGAGACAACCATATTCCAATCCAGACTAAAAATTTGCCAGTGGCCCAGAACTAATTGCAAGTCTGTGACGTATTATTATTTAAAAACTGTATTTAACGAAGTTGTTAGCGAACTTAAGAAATGCTTAAATACGGGGTTTAGTCAGAAAAGCACAATAATCAATTTTTAACTATCTTACACTACTATCTATCATGGTCAACATATTTATTTTTATTAACTGCCCTACGAATAATTTTTATTAATAATGCTAACCCTGGAGCAACGAATTCATCTTATGAAATGTTAATGTTCTCGAACAACTTTGTTAAATATAAAAATTAAAAGCATTTTGTTGAGGGAAAATTTCACATTTTAAAATTATTTGGATGCCCTGTATGTTTTATTGCATATATGATTACAGCCCACGGCTTCCCAAGATAAGCAAAACATTCTATCAGAAATAATGTTTTCTAGAAAATAAAAAAGTTTACATACCATATATTGAAAAATTATGCCCTTTATGTTATATTACATACTTGATTAATCCAAAACATTCTATCAGGAATAACTTTTTTTCAAAAAATTAACAGCAAAAAAGTTTACAAGAATGCGGTACCCCATCCGGAGACACAATTTGAAATTTAATTTATCAGAAGGTGATTTTTAAACTATTCATACTTCAGTTTGAAAGCATAATCTAATACCTACGTAACAATGTGACAATATTTAAGTAGGTTTTGTTATTTTCAACAACGTATTGTTTTTACTGATATGGGCCCTTTACATTTTCTCAATCAGTCAAAAGTATCAAATCAGTTGAGTATATATTCTATTTATTTTATTATTAGTATATTAATTTAAGTTGCAGAACATAACTGGAAATGACACCCTTCTCGATATTAGCTTACGTATTACTTATTCTCGGTGTAACTTCTATTGAAGTTCCCGAGCAATTTGATTGGAGGGACAAAGGTCTCGTTACGAAAGTAAAAGACCAATTGAGCTGCGATGGCAGTTTTTACTTTGCCGCTGTAAGTACCACTAAAATTTACATTGCAAAAACTAATATCTTCTTCTACAGCTTGATGTCATTGCAAGTCACCATTACCTGAAGACTGGTGAAACTTTAGATTTAAGTGAACAATACGTTTTGGATTGTTCTCTTGGTTTCAACAATGGATGCAATGGTGGAGGACTTTTAAACTCTATAGATTTTGTTAGGATGAGAGGTGTTGTACTGGAAGAAGATTATCCCTACTCAGGCACTGCAGGAACTTGCAAAATTAACAGTTCCCATAGCCTTTTCAGAACAATAGGTTACGTAATATTGGCTAGAGACGAAGAGGTGATCAAAACTGTGGTTGGTAAGCATGTAATTATTTATTAGGATGCATTCATTCAAATAATATCTAATTATAGGTACAATTGGGCCGGTGGGAGTGACTTTTAAAGGACAAAGTTTGGACTCTTATTCTGGTGGAATATACAATGATCCCGACTGTCAGTTAGGTCAGTCATACTCTGGTGTTATTGTTGGGTATGGTACTTCCGATGAAGGAGAAGACTATTGGACTGTGAAGATGTCTTACGGCGCGAGTTGGGGTGAAGAAGGTTTCATGAGACTTGCAAGAAATACTGGAAATCAGTGTGGTGTTGCTGATGGTGCCATATATCCAATACTAGATAAATAAATGTCTACTCGTACGTAATTTAATGCTAAATAAATGAAACAATTAATATTCAGTTGTAATGTTCCTTTCCTTTCAATATTACAATCCAAAGAAATTATGAGTTGACATTTTATTTCACTTTATGATGGGGAAAGGTATGTAGTAGGTTGTCAAATTGCAAATAAGTAGCAAATTTACGTCTTTTTTCACATTTTTTACTGCCCACGAAAATCTAGACTGTGTCTTCCATATTGCTGAATCCTAAAGTACTCAATCAAAACATAACAGATAACTAAAACCCTACTACCCGTGGTGGTTTCCCATGCGGTGACGTCACACCCGCCGCGCCGGTTCAGCGGGTACTCAACGCGCCAGTTTATGATTTTTATCATCATATCATTTAAACACGGTATAAGATTTTTCTGGAACATTATCAAATAGCTTGAAAATGTTTAATATTCGAAGAAATATTGTTTTTCAGCACACTTTAGATTAATTTGCTGAAATTATCTAAATGCACAATTTCCAAATGGATGGAAGAGGGAGGGGCGATTTCTTGGGCTGCACGTTCACCAGATATGCCTCCAGTTGATTTTTCTATTTGTGGTCATAATAAGTAAATATGTACATGACGTAGATATCCATTAGTAAAAATGAAACAACGCTTACGAATTAAAGAAAATTAACAAAAATATTTAATATTCAAGATAGCGATAAATTAAAAAATAAGTACACACGTCATTATTAAAAAATGTTAAATAACATTCCGTCATTGTTAGGTTACAATCATCTTATAACAAACCAATAACGATTCATATCAACAGTTTATCGTGTTTTGATAAATAGCACGATAAGGATGTTTAATAAAAAGTTGTGATTTCTAAGTTTAATTCAATTAATGTCCTTATTATCTGCTGGTTAGGAATTCACTGCTATGAGGATATTTATAGTTTTCATCTGTACCATTTTGGTAGTAAAGGGTACTTCTATCGAGGAGCAGTGGCAATCATTTAAGGTATTTACAAACATTCTTATGGGAACAATTTAAATATTAGTTACTATTGACTGTATCAACTTGTTCAAACTTATACTTATTTTTAATTTAAGGATAACGTTGGAAAGCACTATAGAAGCCGGTTGGAAGAATCCACTCGCTTCCAGATATTCAAAGATAATGTTTACAAAATTGAAGAACACAATCGGAGGTTTGCCCGTGGGGAGGTGTCCTACAAACTAGCTGTGAATAAATTCGCTGACTTGACGGAAGAGGAGTTCAAAGCCAGATTGAACCCACGACCAGCCGTAGAAATTGCTCACCCAACACCGGTTTTTGGTAATTTTGATGATACCGATGTTCCAGATGAGCTAGATTGGAGGGACAAAGGGGCAGTCACGGGTGTTAAAGACCAAGGAAATTGCGGAGGATGTTGGGCATTTGGTGCAGTAAGTTTTGATCAAGTTTACCTTCAATGTAACTGATGAGTTTTCTTGATTAAACTTATCTACTTAAAGTCAAATATACAATTCTAGTGAAAGAAAACGAATATATTTAGCATATCTGATGCACCAAATCAGTTTCCACAACAGTGCCACATTAGTACTAAATCTTTTTTTGAGTATCTTCATTCACTATCATATTTTTGCCTTTTTTTAATCTGTTATGACTTGTAACTGGTGCTGTAGTTAAAAATGATGATTATGTTATAGACTTTTGTTTATATATTTCACTGTTGTGACTGTATGATGACATTTTCTTTTAGACTGGTGTTTTGGAAGGCCAATACTTCCTGAAAACTGGCAAATTAGAGAGTTTTAGTGAACAATTCTTAATAGATTGCTCTATGATGAACAACGGATGCTCTGGAGGTTGGACACTTAACGCATATCGTAGTGTTAGAGATATTGGAATGGTAACCGATAAAAGCTATCCGTATGAAGCAGCAGACAAAGCGTGTAGAGCTAACGGTACATTTTTTAAGGATATAGGCATCGTTACCATCCCCCAGGATGAAAATGCTATAAAAGCCGCTGTTGGTGAGTTAATATTCTCACCTCTGACTACTGTTTCTTCGCAGGCTCAGATTTATCTTTGATTTGCTCCTTACTGATTTTGATTTTAGCAAAGATCGGTCCAGTCTCAGTATCTATAGATGCCAGTTACTTGTACCTCTATGGAGGAGGAGTGTTTGACAACGATAGGTGCAGTACTACTTTTACCAACCATGTGGTGCTCATAGTTGGTTATGGCACTACTTCAGATGGTATTGACTATTGGGAGGTGAAAAACTCCTGGGGTGCTGACTGGGGGGTTGAAGGCTACGTCAAAATGTCTCGCAACAAAAATAGTCAGTGTGCCATCGCCTCTGGCGCTGATTATGTAGTCATATAGGAAATCACCGGATACAAATTTTGTGAAAGATCGACTGCTTAAATAAATTTGAAATGTGTATTTGTTTTTTTATGAGATTGCCTATTTTCAAGTGTCCTTATTTACATAAAGTGCCTTATTGCAGCAAAGCAAAGTAAAAATTGAAAAATTATCAAATATATCGACTAAGAAATGCACAAAAATATCCAAGCATTTTTGTAACTGCGTATTTCAAGGATTTTCAGTAAATTCTGGTACGGAATAGTAAACGAATGGCTTTTGGACTACACGTTATACCAGATGGCCGAAGGAATTTAAACTTTTTAATGTGGTATATGATTTACTGGATACGTTCCGCTGGAAATTCATCGAAACATGTGGTATGCTCATGATGGTGGTCCTTGTCATAATATCTGAATTATTCGAGACTAGTTCAGTCAGCACATTCCTGGTTGGTGGATTGATCGAAATGGTCCAGTCGTATGACCCACCTGATCGCCAGATTTCAATCCGCGTGACTTATATTTATGGAAGTCTACGAGAACGAATAATTGCAACAATCCAGAAATCCTGGTAAGAGTGAAAGAAAATTTTCAACGTTGTGTATAATTATACCTTGATAATAATAGATGACATTTTGAACATTTCATGTGAACCTGCCGAAATAACAATGTTGATTTTTTTTAGGCCAGTAAACAATTTGTTATATTTTACTTTCCATAATTTTTTACTTAATTTGTTTACAACAAGCTTTATTATTAATTGATTTGATTTCGGAAATTTCATTTCGCATATACGGAGTAGGCAACCAAGCTTGCAAGTATGAATTATGTGAATACCACGTTCAACTTCAAAACAGTATTAAAACGATTATAATGTACTCTTTTGTCCCCGAATGACTTGAGCACAAAATTTCGGACTCTTTTCGAACTACTGTCTTGAGTTTATCTTTTCAGTAACCAAAACAAGTCAGGCGTCATATCAACATCCCATCCGCCTTGGTATCTTACGCCTATTTCTTTCAGGGATTACAGAAGATGCAGCTGAATTTTTGTCTGCGGAATTAAAGTGTGACAGTTAATTTCTTAAGATTTCAAGAGATGAAAATACATTTTCGTGAAAATAATACTAGTCTATTGGTTTCTCTTTCTGAGATATTACTGATTTTTTAAAATTTCGCAAGGAATTATTACCAAGTGGTGCAAATTTATTAAAAAAAATTTGGAGAATTTGAAGATACAAATTCATAATAAAATAATGAAATTCCCTGCAATAAAAATTAAAGAAGAATTTTATATATGTATTACATTTAAATGACAATTTTAGTATTAACACAAATTACTCAACTTCTTGACGAAAATACATTGTAATATTGACAACAATATACGTATGATAGGATAAATTAGAGATAGACTGAAGAGGCACATATAGGCTATTGAATATATCCAAAAAAGCAGGGTTAAAAAGAATTTTATTGCATGAATCGTTTAAAGGTTCATTTTAGATTAAAAAACCGCAGAGTGCTATTAAATTAGAGGGTGAAAATTGTAGATATAGGCATTGCTTCATAGAAAAAAAAAGTAGATAAAACTTCCTTCAAAACAAGAGGTTGTAAAGTAATACGTTATAATTCTCATTTTTTGCAAAAAAGGAATGAAATAAGGCGTTCAAGGATTTTCACACAAGATTTGTTCGAAGGGTCATTAAAAATGAAAAAACCGCGGGGTACTATTAAATTAGAGGATTGAATTGAAGATGGGGTGAAAATGCACTTTGGCAGTTTTTTAAATATAGCACGAAAACGAAGCAAAATTTCGGTATAGATATAGGAAAAATTTTGTAGAGAATTGAATTTCTCATCGAAATGGCTTATTTAAAAAATATAAAAGGAAAATTTTATGCGAGAAATCGTTAATAAACAATTTTAAAGAAAGCTAAAAAAAAGATTTTTGATTTTTTTTTTACTTTTTTAATAAAATAATTTAGTAAAAACTTGAGAATTTAAGTACAATAAAGTTTATTAATATAATGTATACAATAGTGATAGAGTGTGTCCACGGATGGAGTTGACAAGAGGAGAAACTCCTTTGTTTTTGACTTTATCGAAAAATGTCACTCTATAAAAATTCTGCCCGTAGAAAAAATGAGACTGTCAAACAAACATCTTAGCTTAGATATACAGGCTGCTCATAAATTAAAAAAGCACGAAAATACTCAAGAGAGAAGTACCATTATTTATTATTTTTAAGAAAAAATTATGTTACTCCTTTTTCGCGTAGTAATTATCTGTAAAAATGTTAATCTTTATTCTAGACATAAATATTTTTTTTATCCAAAGCAGATAATCTAAAACATAATTAATACGATTAATAAGATATCAAAACTATATGTCTGATATAACTACAATAAATTTTAGGATTAATACACTGATCCATCTTATCTGAAAGGTTGAGTCTGTATAATCGTAACATATACAAAAATTATAGCCCATTGTAATGAATAAATTAACAATCATTGTAATAGGTTGCTGAATTTTGCAATTGCGTCAATAATTCAAAAATAATAATAGTTTATTGAACAATATCTAGTAATCATTGCCTTTAAGCACATACTGATTTTTTGGAAGTTACATTACCAAGTCCAATAGAGCAGTATACATTTTTCTTTAACAATATGAACTCTATAAAACATTTCTTTCCAAAAAATACGATTGTGAAAAATATTGTCTGTTGAGTAATTTGGATGTGGCCCTTTTTTTCATTTACTGCACTCCCTGGTTATATTTCCTTACCTGGTGCTTTATTATTCATTAATGTTTCATATCCACGATTCATCTAGATCAGTTTTAATCTTCTTTATACGCTGTGTAATAAATTTTACGGTTTACAATAAATTAAATTATCGATACTCAGTTGGTCGGCTGGCTGTCCTAGAGAAGACAACATGTGGAAGGGACTTCTAATGTTTGCAATCCTGTGCGTTTGTGGAAGCTCGGTATGTTAATTGATATTGAATATTTTTAATATACACTATAAAAATAATACAATTTGGTTATTCAGTTCGAACATTTTTCAACTTTTTTAGGCACAAAAAATCAAGATTTCCGTGTACTATGAAACGCTATGTTCCGACAGCGTAAGATATTTGGTCAATCAGTTCTATCCGGCCTATCAGAACCTTGCAGACAACATGGAAGTCGATCTAGTGGCATATGGCAAAGCTAATGTGAGTGTTTCATTTTTTTTCGTTAATCTGCTTTAAGGCTGCGATATTTCAAATTAAATTAATTTGTCATTTAGAGCTCACTGTTGATAACACAGATTATGATGTATTAAGAATTTTGTAATGGTTTTTATATTGTCATAAAAATAATTGGTTTTATTATTTAATAAAAATGGGTATGCTACGATTTAATACTAGTAGCATACAAAAAATGTAGAAAGAACAATGTATACTTATAAGCATTTGATAAACGAAATTAACTCACTAGCTTTGATTTCAGTTGATTCTTGTTAATTTTTAGGCAAGCAATGACTCGGGATCCTGGGAATTTGAATGTCAGCATGGCGAACTTGAATGCTATGAGAATAAAGTACATTCATGTGCCATAGAATTGTACCCCGTCAGTCAAAGTACAGAGTTTGTGATATGCTCGATGAATTCCACAGATGCAAGTTCAGACGCAAACAACGAAGAAGTAAGAGATTATATTTGTAACAATAAAAGCTGATAAGTATCACTAGATAATCAAATTTATAACCGATAAATCGATACTTCGACAGGTATCTACAAGATTTTTTAAGTTTCCAAAACCTACTTTTATCAATTTTTACAGATAAATAGAGTAAATAACGTCTGAAATACTATGTAACACCTTTTAATAAACCGGTGAATTCAAAAATACACTAATGGAAAAAATTAAGGGGTCAAAAAAATTTAAATTTTCAGCGATTTTTCAAATGGCTGTATCTTTGATAAAAATGGTCGTATTGGAGTAAAAAAAAAGCAATTTGAAGCTTGAAGGTTCTAATTTTTGGACCTTGCAAAAAAAAATTTTCAAGTAACACGTATCGCGCAATCGTAATGAATATCATGAAAAAAATTTTTCAAAATTTTTTTCGATACTATTTTTTGTGTACGGACTTGAAAAAAATTTTTCCAACTTAACCATCTTATGGATTAGATAGGTTGTTCATTTAGCTTCAATTTCTTTTTTTTTTGGTCTCGATACGACCATTTCTCGCTGAGCTATCGGACTTTGAATGAAAATGGATCATTTTCTCTTTGTTCATCGATATCTCAGAAACCAATGGTTGCACAGAAAATCGACGGTGGGTTTTAGAAACTTGAATGAATTCTCTACAAGGTCCTGGCACGGTTTTTTAGAATTTTTTTTTATCCTTAACATGACTGAAGAATCGAAAAAAATAGGACTTTTAGGGGTCTTCTAGAAAATCACGTGCCACATTGAGAATATTGGGAAAATGACTAACGTTAAGTGTGCTTTTTACAGGTCATTGTACCTCTAAAAGCCCTACAGAGTTTCAATTCGATCCATCAAGCCGTTTTTTTGTTTGCGCGATACGTGTTACTTGAAAAATTTTTTCTTTGCAAGATCCAAACCTTAGAAACTTCAAGCTTCAAATTGCTTTTTTTTTAGTCCAATACGACCATTTTTATCAAAGGTACAGCCATTTGAAAAATCGCAGAAAATTTAGATTTTTTTTTGACCTCTTAATTTTTTCCATTAGTGTATAATGAAATGAACCATTCGGCCATTCTCGTTCCGACGAATTAACTTTTCATTTCATGCGTATCATTAGAGGTTTAATTTTGTTGTTATTTTGGATTAATATAAGATGCACTCAATCGATCGATGAAGTGGCTGAATACCAAAAGAGAGTTACAACAATTTTATAACAATTTAATTGTTAATTTTCTGGTTTAACTTTTGATGTTATTTTAGTGTGCTACGTCTACCAACATCTCCTGGACGGTTTTGGAAGAGTGCCTCACCAGCGGCCAAGCTGACGAACTTCTTGCAGCTAATGGCAGGCGTACTGACAAATTGATCCCAGACATAATCAATTTTGTACCCACCATAGTCTTCAACGACGTCTTCAGTGCACAACTTCAAAGCATATCGCTCACGAACTTCGAAGACACGTTGGTGTTTCTCTTGGAGCAAATCCAATGCGGGTTTTGCCAGTTTAATGGGTCTAATTTAGCAGTAGGTTCTGGAAAGTTTGTTCTTGGTGTCAGTGTATTGCTAATACTACTTCAAAAATGTACTTTAATATAACGAGAAACGAACTGTAATTAGGGTTTTTAAAATAAAATATTGTTGTCCAGAATTGTCTGAAAGTTACGTCGTATTATTACCAGTATTGTTAACATTCATTCATTTCATTTGAAATGAAAAACAAAGAATTCTGATTTGAGTCATTCGATTGAAACTATTTAATCACAAACGGTACAACTGCATCTGTTTTGTTCTCTTATCATGTAACAGCGTCAGCGTGTAAGTCATATAGCGACGCCCACTTTTTCACGGTTATTTTCCTGAGTACTTAAACCGTTTATTATTTTTTTGAAGCCTTCAAGATGTGGAACGGTTTGAGTGTAATAATTTTTATATTCGGATTTCAAGAAGTATTTGTAAGTACTTTTGTTTTATGTTAAAATATCTTATTACCACGCTTAATAGTGAGTTAAATGAAACTCGATATTTTTACCCCGTGACTCAGTAGGTTTATTTAATGATTTTTTAGGTTCAAACTGTGAAAGTGTCAGTGTTTTATGAAGCCCTGTGCCCAGATAGTATCGAGTTTATAGACAAACAGCTATTTCCCACGTATAAGTATATTGGAAACGATATAAAAGTGGATCTAGTACCATTTGGGAATGCAAAGGTAACACATAATTCTTGATCGCTTTGATTGATCGGTACTGAAAGCGTTATAAAAAAAGTGGACTCCGTGTTACGGTCTCTAGCGTGGCACCTTAAGTATTTATAAAACCGGTTTAATTTTAATATATCCAGACTAAATCTTTTTTTACAACTTTATTAATACTACTTTCATAGGTTACTAATACAAGTGGGCAACTGAAATTCGTGTGCCAGCATGGTCCGAGTGAATGTTATGGGAATAAGATACATTCGTGCGCTATACGTCTTTATTCAATTGAAGAGAGCACTGAATTTGTGTACTGCAGCATGGAATCTGTCGATCCTAGCTCCAATGAAAATTTGGAAAAGGTAATTATTTATTAGTTTTTGTGAAATGGACCCATTATTTATCACGAGACAAACAGCATGGACTGTTGGAAACTGTTTCGGAACAAAGCTACTGAATTTAACAAGTATAATGAGTTCTTTTTTCATTTTAGTGCGCCAACAGCAGCGATATATCATGGGCATCTCTGCAAACATGCTTCCAGAGCGGTCAAGCCGATATACTCCTGGAAAAGAACGGCATTCGAACCAAAAATGTCGAACCAGCTATAAAATTCATCCCTACAGTAATTTTCAATGATCGCTATAATGAAACTCTGCAAAATGAAGCTCTTGAGGATTTTATGGCCGTGGTATGCCAATTTCTCGAATATAAGCCGGCACCTTGCAGGAAATATGTTTACGGTAAAATAGAAGTCAAATTGGTGTAGACAGCTTTAAAATCATTTGTACCTATTTTGTAGTACTTATAGAATTTGCAATATTTGTTGTAAATAATTATTTGCAATAATATTTTAATAAAGAGTTTGTTCATTTAAGTTTAAAAAATCGTATACCTAATTTCAAGCAAAATGCGATTTGATTTACGTTACGAACAAAAAGCAAATAAAGAGAAATCTTCATGTCACATTAAGATCACTATGTTAATATGCCTTATTGTATTAAATAATCTATATTTACTTAATCTATTGTGTTTCTTGACTTAACATGGCTATGTTTGGCGTTTAAGCAGAAATGGGTAGGTATGTATCATGTGTATTTTATAAATAAATACGTATTTGCTTTTTTCGTTGAAATTTTAGAGAGATAAAAATTTAAGTTGAAGTTTGAATTGAACTTATAAAATTCCAGCATTTGTAATGCCAGTTAATTTGGTCTAACCGTGAAACGTAGGCCTCTTAATCGGTCCCCAAAGACACACGTGTATTTGTGTGCTGTGCTAATATAACAATATAATAATGTTGTTCCCTAAGTCCATTCCATATTCAAATCTCGAATGGTGAGGACGATAGTATGAGTGCAGCTTCCATGTTTTCTGCGGCCGTTATTTTGGCCGTTTTTAGTGTAACGGTGAGTTTTACGTTTGATTTACTTGAATAACCGGCAGGTATTTATTCTAAAGGTCGACTAATGTTAACAGTCGTTTTTCTTGAATAATTAGTACTTCTATTTATAGATTTTTTATGTTTTAGTTAATGTGCATTGTTAAATAATGTTCAATTATATGCATAAAGAGAAATATAGATATTTTAACGTTTATTGTAACTACCATATTTTTATGAAAACGTTAAAACATGTATGTAAATTTTAAATTTAGTAAAAGTACACGTACCTACATTTGTACTTACTGAAAATTTTGTGCGAATCAAAAATACAGTGCAGATCACTAACTCGAAACTTTTTTTTTTGAAGAGAAATTTATAATCGTGTCTGTTTTTCGAAAAATTTTTAATGTTTCCTTTGATATAACTTTTTCTATTATGAGAATCCAAAAGTAAGTGAGATGTGGTAGGTACCCATATTTAGTATTATAAAAATTTCAAAAGACTCAGTTTTTTAACAATGTTGAAGGTTATATTTTTAGCATGAAAGTTATCTACAAGTTATCTCTACTAAAGTAATAAAAATTATCTCCGCTTGGGAAGACGTTAATGTATTGTCTATTTTGTTATGTCGGGGTTCTCTGAATTTAAAAATAACTTTTAAGTGATAATTTTAAGTTCCATCTAGTCTAGCGAACAATCTTTATAAGAAATAAAAGCGTAAATAATATGAGAAATCCCAATAGCCAGTGACAATATATGTACAGGGTATCTTCAAAAGTTATTGACAAAATTATGTTTGTGTTTTTAGAAATAGTACCCTTCTGCTCTTATCTCGGTTGTGTTTTTGCATACATTCTAGTCCAATAAAATGGGACTTTAAATCGCAGTTTTGATCAACTTGCTTGAATTTACAATAACAATATGTGACAGTAATAAATCATTTTTATAAGAAATTTTATTTAATTTTTTTTTCGCAAATGGCTGAAGGTTGAAAAAACATATTGTCATTTATTGTTATTAAACTAATTATATTAAAAACTTAGGCAAGTTCACCAAAATTGCGATTTCAAGACCCATTTAATTGGACTATTAACGAAAAACGAATTTAGAGTTAAACAAAGATAATTACGCTTATCATTGTACGTTATCCAACTTCATGTTCAATATACAGGGTAGCCCATCGAAAACGTACCGCAAGGCGTTACAGGGTAGTAAAGAGCTTTGCGGCAAAATCCAAAAACAGGTCAAATTTGTTTCTGAGGGGGACAACTTTTGGCTCAAAAAGCATACCAAAATCTTCAACCCCCTAAGTGGGGGTGCTATCCCCTAAATTTTTTCAAATGGGAATGGGGGTCAAGTGGGGGGTCATTAGAAAGGGCTTTTAATTCTCTATACATCGATTCTTACTTTTTGAAAATCGATTCATTATTTTAGAAAATATGCAGCTTTGAAAATACGAACAATATTTTTGACGAGAAATGCGAAAATCGATTTAATTTTACTTCAAAACTTACGGTATTAGTCAAGTAAATGCTGAAAATGTTGTCCGCCAACTTGCATACAATGATACAGGTTGTCTTCAAACCGTTGTCGAACATTCTGGAGCACTTGCGGTGTTACTTCGCGACATACATTAATGATTCGTCCTCGCAGATCTTCCAAGGTATCAGGTGGAGTGCTGTAAACTTTGCTTTTAATGTGCCCCCAGAGAAAGAAATCTAAAGGATTTAAGTCGGGTGACCGAGGGGGCCACTCAATTGCACCTCTTCGTCCTATCCAGCGTCCTGGAAACGTCTCATTTAGGTAATTGCGCACATTGAGCGAGTAATGTGGAGGAGCTCCGTCTTGCTGGAAAATCAGTTCGTGTTCATTGTAAGCAGGGTCGTCCTCTATGATATTTGTTAGAGCTGGGTCGATGACATTTTGTAGTAAATCCAAGTACATATCGCCTGTCAAATTTCCAGGAAGGAAAAAAGGACCTACAATGGAATTTCCAAAAATACCTGCCCATACATTCAACTTCTGGGGGTGTTGGGAGTGTGTCTCATGGAAAATCCTTGGATTGGTATCAGCCCAGTAACGACAATTATGGCGATTCACTAAACCATTCAAGAAGAACGTACACTCGTCCGAAAAACACACATTAAAGAGGAAATTATCGTTTATCGCTCGTTCAGTCATTATTTCGCAAAATTGCAAACGACGATCAAAATCGTCTTCATTTAGCTCTTGCACTAGCCGAATCTTATAAGGATGGAATTTGTATTTTTTTAATATTCGTTGGACACTTGTACGACTCACTCCTGTCGCAGTAGCCAATTGCATTGTACTCAGCGTACTATCCATTGCCACTTGCCCCAATACCGCTATTTCCGTAGGTTCATTTAGTACCGGATTTTCAACCTGCCTCTTTTTGTTATGAACGGAGCCAGTTTCGCGAAATTTGGCCACCAATTCGCGAACAATTTTTCCAGACGCATGTTTCTCAGGATGCCGTTGGTTGAACAGTTCGGCGACCCGATTTCCGCATTCATTGTTTTTGAAAAAAAGCTCAATAATTTCTACTCTTTCTGGAATTGAGTACACCATAATTAATCAATTTAAAAGACTCGGCAGTATTGGTACTCTTCAACTACAAGTCACAAGACAGTTATCTAGCAACTTCTTGTGGCCTATCTAAATACGAAACAAAAAGCGGACAATTTTTTGCTCACCAAAATCAGGCTAAAGAATTCGCAAATCAAAAAAAAAACAGCGAATTCTTTTGAAGGAATTTACCAAGCTAATACCGTAAGTTTTGAAGTAAAATTAAATCGATTTTCGCATTTCTCGTCAAAAATATTGTTCGTATTTTCAAAGCTGCATATTTTCTAAAATAATGGATCGATTTTCAAAAAGTAAGAATCGATGTATAGAGAATTAAAAGCCCTTTCTAATGACCCCCCACTTGACCCCCATTCCCATTTAAAAAAAATTGGGGGATGGCACCCCCACTTAGGAGGTTGAAGATTTTACTATGCTTTTTGCGGCAAAAGTTGTCCCCCTCAGAAGCAAACTTTACCTGTTTTTGGATTTTGCCGAAAAGTTCATTACTACCCTGTAATGCCTTGCGGTACGTTTTCGATGGGCTACCCTGTATGTAAATTGACATGTTATTTGTGGAGATATTGCACGGTTCGGTTTTCCCTTTATTAGCAGTTATGACCATATTTATTATTTTAATAAGTTGTATTTGTAATTAAACATACATAAGTTCCCTGAAAGCGACTTTATTTTATTTGATTCCCAGAATAATAAACATGCAAATAACATTATCAGCTATTTTGCATGTACTCGTATATTACAGTTATAAAATTGTGAACATTTATCTGTTATACAGGGAGTTTCCTAATTATGTGTAGAAAATTTAAAGACCCTCTGTTGTTAAAATGAAGGTAATTTGATTAAATAAATAAGGGTCAGGTCTCAAGGCGGTCATTTTCGAGATATAGAGCTTCTAAAATAAAAAAATAATCAGTTTAACATTTTATGTTAATGAACCGTTTGAGATATTTTTAATAAATTTGAAAAAACTCAGCATGATCGGTAGTTTTGCATTACCGACAAAGAATGTGGTGTTTTGCGTTCTACAGGGTGTATTTAAATGGAGGGGCACAAATGATACCAGAGATTCTTTGGGTGAAAATAAGTCGATTTAACCTAACATACCTATATCCCAAGTCGCATAATAAAAAAGATACAGGGTGTCATAATCAAAAATAGAAAATGGTTTTTCTTTAATAATTTCTATAATTTTGATTAGAAAGAAATGTTTCAAATTTTCAACAGAGAGGTTTTTTAATGAAGGAAAAAATAATATAATAATGCTTTTTGAGTGTCGAGTACGAACGCATTAATTGTGTTTCTGTATTTTAAAATTCGACCAAAAGGGGGCACAGAAATCAACTGAGATAACATTATTTTTCCTGTTTTAAATTTACTTTACTCTTTTTGCGTATTATTTTAGCATGTATGAATACACTTGTTGCATGATTTCTATTTAATTGTTTTTTCTGTGTCTTTATTAAAAAACAAATTTTCTTGTGCATGTGAAATTATTTAAACCCTGCCTTTTTTTTAGTTTAATAATAAATTATTAGAAAAAAGAACATAATAACTAAAACCAAGAGTCAATTAACAACAGTCAATAGATAATAAGATTAAGAGAAACAATTGGCGGATAATAAAAAAAACAAGATTTTTTAAAGTAAATTCGAAGTAATTTCCATTTTCCTGTAAACATAGTCTAATTCTACGATTAAAATTACGACGAACTCTTAAAAAATATGTATGTCATTCTTTATTTCCTTAGCTGCTGCAAAAATTCTCCATATTATCAATAAGGTTGGAATAAACAACATGTTTTAAGTGACCCCATAAAAAATAGTCCATGGGTGTGAGATCCGATGATCGCGCAGGCCATTTGACTGACTCCCAGGAAAATTTGAGCAGGAACTCCGTCATGTGCGTACCACATGTTTTCATGGATAGCTAGTGGCACGTCTTTAAGCAATATTGGGAGTTGCTCATTCAAATATCTCAAATATTCGGCTCCACCGAGTCGCAAGGAAGAATAAACGGACCAATAAGATGCTGCTACAAGCTGCCCATACATTTAAACTAAAATTATGTTGAAATTTGGATGTACAAACTTGGTGAGGATTCTCGTCAAACCATGAGTGATTATTGTGATGGTTCACTAAACCATGTCTTTGAAATGACGCTTCATAACTAAATAAAATACTGGATAAAATATTTCTGTTTTCCCTTGAAATGTTCTTATACCATTGACAAAAATCTACCCTGTTAGGTAAATCCGCAGCAGTCAATTCCTGCACAGGTTGTAGATGGTAGGGGTATAAAAAATTATCATTCGCAATTTTTAAACAGTTTTTGAAAAACAGTTTTTATTTTTCATTTTGACACCTTGTATCTTTTTTATTATGCGACTTAGGATATATGTATGTTAGGTTAAATCGACTTATGTTCACCCAAGGAATCTCTGATATCATTTGTATCCTTTCATTTAAATACACCTTATATAAATGTGTCACTCCAAGAGTTTTTTACCTGCTATCCACACAAATATGTGAAATCTGTAGAAACAGAAAAAAAAACCGTACCCATTTATATAAATAATAAATAGAAGAACCACAGTTTATAACATTTTAACTTTTAAAATTAGAATTAACTTTAAAATTTAAAATATGTGAATAACATCGTATATCCCCTCAGTTTTTCAAAACACCGATTTTCAGATATCCGGTTTTGGCCATTATTCGAGTAAGCGATTATTCGGTTATTCGAATAACTGGGTTTAGTTAGAATATCCGCTTTTAACCACTATTCGGTTAACCGGTTTTATCTGAAATCGGCTTTTACGGAACCAGGTTAGCCGGTGTCACTTTTTTCCGGTTTTGCTAGCACTAGTAAAGATCCATTGGCCCAACTGTACTTTCCTGAATTTTCCGCACGTACTTCGAAAAAGCTCTGTATAAATGAATGAATCAATATTTACGTTTGTCTCAATAACCTTATGTTTGTTTCAGCACGCCGTAAACGTTTCTGTGTATTACGAAAGTCTTTGTCCAGACAGTGTCGAATTCATCGCCCGTCAACTGGCTCCTCACTACTCAGAAATTTCAAAGTACGTGGACCTCGAGTTGGTGCCTTATGGCAAAGCAGCTGTAAGAACTATTTCAGGTTTTCAAGGTGGCAAGCCACGAAGTTGTTAGTTCACTGTCCTTTTAGAATATTTTAAGTCTCAGTCTTGATTCTGCTGCACTTTCACTCACTCAAAAACTGGAAGGTCAAATTCCCACACTTAAAGTCCAATAAAAATTTGAGAAAGAGTAGAGTTCTAACACAGCGTATCTAAACCAGCAGTTTCGGTCTCTTGTATCCACCTTGATCTAACTCAGCCATTTTCGGTGTTTTCAGAATGTTCATCTGAAACTAAATCTGTTTATTATACACAACTCTGCATATTGAAAACGACGCACAGCCTTCTATGCGCGTCTTGCGATTTCCGCTCATCTGAATTTGCTGGTTTGCATATGCTGCGGCTCTAACATAAATTTTCATTACAATCAACTATAAAATAAGTAGGCTTTTGATCTAAGTGTGACATCTATTAGTAAACGTGATGCTTATACTCTCTCAACCGTTTACAGCATAGCAAAACAAACGGAGTGTGGCAGTTCTCCTGCCAACATGGCCCAAATGAGTGCAAAGGAAACAAGTACCAGTCCTGCGCGTTGTCGCAGAAGGCCGGGTCAGAGACTGACGTCAGTTTCGTGAATTGCGTCATGAGGAGCCGATCTGCGTCTCACATAAGTAGAACAGAATATGTGAGTATAAAAATTATTGTAATCAAACCACCGCATCTAAACATAATTTTCACTAAAAAAATTGAATACATTGATATTTAAATTAAAATTTAAAGAGAATATAAATCAAGTCTGAGTAAAAAATGACTCAATAATAGTTAAATTTAGAGAAAAAATCAACTCTTAATTGGTTTTACATACTCAGAATAGTCAAAAGTCACTCACTTGATAGCAGAAACTCGGATTTGAGTAAATTTCACTTCTATTGCAATAGTTTCCCTCATAAAACTTTAATTGTACTCATACTAATAGTGTGATCATTTTACTCATTTGGGTGTCTACAGAAATTGATACTCTAGTGAGTAAAATTGAGTAAATTTTTTTTAAAGTTTACAGATAGCGTAGTTACGCTGTGATTAACAACACTTGCGTAAAATTAATATTAAACATCTGTTAAAAATACAAACACGATTTTGGCTTACTGAAAGTTAGGCCAAAATCTATACACAATACGGTGCAATATTGGTTGCCTAAGCTCGGTGGTCACGTAGCTTAATCATTTATGAAGNCAATCGAAATTTCTCACGTCAAAATATCTGCTTTTGTAAAAACGTCGGTGGGCTTTTTCTTCGTTGAAATCTCTACTTTCTGATGGTGTTTTTTCTCAGGAAATGCAAAGAAACAAAAGAAGATTCTACAACTTTCTCAAAATATTGTAGATGTCTTATTAAATATTAACTTTATTAAACTTATTTGGTTGTTAATTATAATAGTATATTTCGACTTGTAATTTTTTTGTTTAAAATGTAACATGGAATCTTACGTTTTTCGAGTAATTAAAGTGTAAATTTTAATAAATAGCTCGAAATTGTACATAATGATTAGAAAAAATTTTTCGGATTCTAGTTCGTTTCTTCTTTCATCCTACTATATTTTTTTTCACTTTTTACCATTTTTGAAGGCTTAAGCACTGGTCTATAAGGGAAATACAGCCCCTTGAAGGCATAATTCAGGACACAAGTTTTTATTTCATAACTTCAAAATGGTTTAATATTAAATCACGAAATTTTGGGGTTATATTACTATTTATATGCTTATTAATCAATAAAATATACAAATCAAAATTTGCTATAGGGGCCTAAGAAAATGTGACATCATGAGGCAAATTTTACAATTTTTTTTTTGTATGCATTTTTTTCTACTTCCTGAACCGAAAATATGAAAATTTATCATATTTTGCATGAAAAAGGTACTTTTATTAGATTTTAATATCATGAGGCGTTTTCTAGTAAAATCCATTTCAATAATTCATTACTTGCTCAAAAATTCCTACTGCAAAATAAATGCATCAAATTGTGCCATAAGAAAATTACTATTTTTATTTAATTTTCCTTGTGTAGGTACTATTATTATCGTTATTGTAGTTGTTATGTAACTGTTATTAAGTTCGGGTTTAATATCACAGTTAAGTAGATAGTTTTGTAGTAAACAGTAACATAAATAATTTTGAATAATAAAATGTTATTACTATTATTATATCTGAAAATCAAAAAATACCAAAAAAAGACCAATGAAACATAACACTTTTATTGCAAATATAGTTTCACCGTTAAAGATAATATTGCATTATAGGATAGGCTACAGATATAATACCTAATTTAGTTTATTCTATGTTTATTACAGTATCTAAATTCAAATTTCTTAGATTGGAATATTGAGTAGGTAATCTAATCAGTAACTGACATATACTTGACAGCTTTGTTAAGTGTTATAAATAGTAATTTTCTCATGGCACAATTTGAAACATTTATTTTCAGCAGGCATTCTTGAGCATGTAATGAATTATTGAAATGAATTTTACTAGAAAACGGCTCGTGCTATTAAAATCTAACAAGAGTAACTTTTTTATGCAAAATTTGATAAATTTTCATAAGTTCGGTTCAGGAAGTGGAAAAGATGTCGTACAAAAAAAATTGTAAAATTTGACCGATGGTCCCGCATTTTCTTACGCCCATGTAGCAAATTTTGATTTGTATATTATGCCGATTATTAAGCACATAAATAGTAATGGAACTTCAAAATTTCGCGACTTAATATTAAATCGTTTTAAAGTTATGTAATATAAACTGTTTCCTGAGTTACCCATTCAATGGGCTGTATCTCCCTTAGGGGCCGTCACTGACAAAAACTCTACTAAGGTTTTCATCATATTTCATCATGTTTTACTTACTGAATACTTATTTCGTTAACACCTTGTATACAATGTTTTGTTCTGTGCTGGATATGATCACTAAACTTTGTAATATAAAATCAACTACCCCCCTTGCCCCTCCTATACACGCCCTAAACTCTTTACAACAACTAATTTGACTTACATCAAAGATCATTGTATTTACAGTCGCAATTTTTCTCTCAGTGCGCTAGGAGGTACAATTTGGATGTCCAAAAGATAAACTCCTGCGCCACTTCGGCCGAAGGCGACCAACTGCTAGCTGCCAATGGCGACAAGACTCCATCAATCGCCTTTGTGCCCACAGTGGTGTACGATGGCGTTTTCGACCAACAGACCCAGGAGCAATCCTTGATAGACTTCGTGGCAGTGGTGTGCAGTAAAATTAACGAAACCAAGCCTTCCGTATGCGATAAAAAGGAATTGCCTAGGATTAATAATATTTGGAATATATTTTGAATATTCTCGTTTAGTTTGTTTTATATTTTCGTAAAATGTATTATACTTCTTTTACAGTTATTCTCTCCAATTCTTTTGTGGTGCGAAGTTATTGTTAAAACAGTGAAATTTTGCTAAAACATCCTCCATTATTTAATCCTCTAAATAACAATGACATAAGTCCGAGGCAAAATTAAATTTTAAAATTATACCAAGCTTGTCTTTAAAAAAGTACTTGCTATATTTTAATATTTTTTCGATAACTGCAAATGTTTCATTTTTTTTTATTAATGCCAAATATCTGAGCATTTATAAAGACTATTGTTTCTATAACGAGGCAAGGCTATGCCCTATCACAGACAAAATAGCTGTCGCCACAGACCGCTCCTGGAATAGGCCAGCAGTTTTAAATTTCCGAATTGCCGGTAGAGTACGCCACCAGCAGAATTTTAGGAAGAATCAAATACAGCGGCCCGCATATCTAAACGTATCCTAGCAACATATAAACAAGACTTTGGTAATGTTGCCAGGCGTACTTACGGATTTCTTTTGTACACTTTTTTTTATCAATATCTGTTTTTTGCGTTACTGTATTTACTTAAATGTATGATGTAGGTATTGATAAAAATGTTTTTAAAGAATCAACGAATATCTATGTATGTATCATATGATATTCTGCAGTGGTGTTACAATTAAGTTATTTAATCATAATTTCGTTAATTAGCTAC
>NW_019416276.1:0-9433 GCF_000390285.2 Anoplophora glabripennis | reverse complement strand
CACAAGATAAGTTCCATATCTCTTTAATTACATAATTGAAAGCATTAAATTTATTTAGCAGTTATTATTTGGCAACAAAGCCACCGCTGGAACTGCCGCCTATTAGCAAGTAGAAGAGTTACCACGCTAAATTTTATAGCTGGAAGCCGGCTAAGGAGACCCTGCTTCCATTTCGAGTTGCCAATTTCTAGCATTTAAGTAGCATTCTGTAGCGGATACGCTATATTGTCTGTGGCCCTATGAAAATAGACGACTGAAAAATTTTCAAATGAAATGTGACAGCTCTTGCCACGTGCAAAATTAGTGTTATTTGTGTTTGAAAACGGAGACAATTACAAAACTTTTCTGATTAGCGTCGTATACCATTGCGCAGGAAAATAATATTTTTATTCCCATATCATAAAAATAAATGTTATTAATAATTCTTTAAAATGAATCGTCGATTCTTGAAATCCATGAAGGCATTTAGAAGATATGACAAAAATATTTCAAGATGGCGTCCTTTATACTGGCGTTGCTATGGTAATAACAAAAAAAAAGTTCGAAAAAAACTTGTGAAGGGTTTAACGGTGTATCTAAAAAGTGGAAAAACGACAATTTTCTGTAACACTATAGCAGTTGCGCCCTCTAGCGGTGAAGTTACAAACTTGAAAATATTTTAAATCAATTTATTTTGGCCGTATTTGTTAATAGATTTTTTACCCCATAATCCTAGCACGTCTAGTTTCCTATACACAGCCGCTCGGTACCGTTAATGGATCACCCTGTATATGTTTTATAAATTTATTGACGTTCATGAACTCAAAAAATGTTATTCAAACATAAAGTGACACAACCGTTGCCTTCTCATAACTGCATTCTTTACATTATAAGAATATATGTGTAAGTATTTGCATAATAGTATGAAACAAAAAAGTGCAGTGTCTGTTTTTCTACACAAAACAGGTATAGTACGTAATAATAAGTACCTGCTAAAGTTAACAAAATAATAATTTCTTACTCATAGGGAAAGCGATTCTTGAAAATTATTTACAGTTGTCGTAAGTGTTCCACGGCTAGCTGACCCCGGCTATTGGTAAATACCCATTTCAAAAAATGAAAAGGACCGTTCAACATTAATGGCGAAACATTAACCGATTTACATTTTAATTGTAATCCCATGCGTATTATACAATAACACGTACATGTCTGCCTCTGATCTGTAGCATTGCATCGATCAATTTATTCGATACGTATCTAGCGGCACCCTAATGCCTACCCTGTCAGCCTGCCCAGGTTTTTTGCTGAGGGACGTTGGCCGTGTGTTTCATTGTTATTTCTGCGTGTGTGGGTAAGTTAGACGCTTTGCTTGGTCGAGTGTATGGCAAGTGTGTTTATGGCAGTCAGTAGCATAGTGTATTGTGAGCAAACTCCAGTTCACCACTCTCGTAGCACTTTCATTACACTTTTCCTTGGGATTTTCCTTTTTAAATACTCTTACTATTTAGTTGTGGGTCAAATAAGACTGCCTCTTGCGACGCCTGTCCACCCTCTCAAAAAGTGACACTTTTCACGATTCAGAGCACACCTTAGTCCTTTTATGTTTAAATTATTATGCAACTAAACATACATATTTGTTACAATAAAGCTAATATTAAAGAGGCGTAATACATTCTGTGGGAGGTCATTGACCAATGATCCTATGTAGATACTGTCACGGATTAGATGTTGTTTTAGATAGACTAATATCTGAGAACATCGTTTATTGAAATAAGTGTACCAAATTGGACAAGCCTAATAGCTGGTGATAGAACCCAAAATTAGAAAAAAGTTGCCTTAAACATATGTAGTCTTATAGCTGGAATTGCTGATAATAGTTTATTGAGCATATTCAAAAAGCCTAAAGTATTGTACCAAAGGGCATATGAAAAGTCTTCAAACTCTCACTCTCTTATTGTAAAATTAATTACATATGATGACTAGTTTCGAAGTCAAGATCAACAGGTCATACAAGGCTAAAAAATGTAATAATATGAGCCACCAGTAACGCCTCGGTCGCTAGGAACCAAACGGCAAAATGTTACAGAAACCTGTTTAGGTGGGTATGTGTAGGTTGATTTCGGCTACGTTTTAAAAATATTTGAAATATACAGGATGTCCAGGAAAGGCGTACCATATCAAAGTTATGTATTTTTAAATGGAACACCCTGTATTTTACTGCTTTTTTGAAAGCATCATAAAAAAATAGGTGAACTTTATTAAAGGTTCTGCATACCTAGGACTTACAGTTTGTGAGATATTTCAATTTTAGTGAAAATGCACTCATAGCGTAGAAACTTAATATTAGCAATAAAAAATTAATTTTAAGGAAGAAGCTTTGGAGGGTCTATTTTAGATCATTGAAGTTATATATTGTTATATTTGTCGTCACTTAGTATTATACAGGGTGTTCAAAAAACTGCTGAATACTTCTCTCAACTTTAAACAGCAATAACTTGGTTTTATCGAGGTCTTTATTGAATTGGTTTGGGTTCTTCTTGATGACGTCTCTTTAAATATATTGAGAAAAATGAGGATGCAATTAGATGGCGCACCTGCAATATTTTCATATGCAGTGAGAAATTATTTAAATGAAAAATTTAGTAATAAATGAATATCACTGGGTATATTTTTTTACATAAACATTTGAAATTGCCTAGTGTTTTGCAAAATTGTGTAGCATACGTATTATCTAATTAACAAAGCGATAATGTAAATCATCGAGAAATAAAAAATGTATGCCGGTCTCCGTAACTAAGAGTAAGTTATGTGGTGGTACGGCCACCACATAACCTTATCCTTATCAAGTGATGTCATACCGGTCGCTAACTGACCTTAGATATTTTTGAAAACACATCCGTCAACCAACGTAGCTATCTTTATAAAAGTTGACTTTAGCTAGCGCACAACCAGTCCGTATCATTACACTACGTGATCGAAGACGCAAAAAATATGTTCTTCAGTGACATAATCGTCGCCTCAATTGGTTTTGTTCTCGTCATATTTTTTGTAGCCGAAGATGTGAAGGTGTTAAAAAAACACTCATACTACAACAACACCATACAAGAAATAGTTTTGTACGAGGTGAACCTTGGGGATATCGAGTTGGAAGCATTCAAAGACTTGTCAGTGTATTTATTACAGATTTCCGAAAATCCTTTGGAGAGATTAAGGAACGGTGTTTTCGTCAACGTTTCAACGCATGAGATGTTACTGTTCGGTAACGACATAAAAACGATCGAACCTGGTACCTTCCAGGACTTGCGTCCTTTGGAAAAGGGCGGAATTCGAATGTTGTCTTTGTCATTTAACAAACTGGGAGTTATACAAAATGGGATTTTCACCAATACAAAGTTTAGGCAACTTTTTCTGGTCGCTAATGATATCAAATACATCGAGTCAGGTTCTTTCGACGGGATGGTAAACTTAGTTGAGTTGAACTTGGAGGATAATCTTCTAGAGAGCGTTGAGGTGGGAATTTTCCAAAATTTAGCAACTCCCGCATCATGGGTGGACTTGTCTTTAGCCGGGAATGTGATAGAATTTGTTGATGTCTATGCCTTTGAAAACACCACGCTTCATGATCTGGATCTACGGGATAATCAGTTGGGAGTGCACTTACTTTGCCACAATTACTTTAAAAGGACTAGCGTAGGTATTTTTCTTGTCTAAAATAGTAGCGCAGAATGTTAATAAAAAGGAAATTACCGATTTTAAAAATAGTTTTTGTGTTGTAACAATGACTTGAATAATACCGCAATTTCAATTTTTAATTGTTAACAAAAGACGTTTCTCGCAAGTATTGGTTTTGTTCTAAATTAGCAGACCTGTTACAAATCGTTTCCAATTCTTTTTATCACGATAAAGTCTTGAAATGGTATATTAGCTGCTAACTCTTTCAATTTAAAATTGTAAGTTACTGTAAAGTTTGAACAATTTTGATTTGTTACTCCTGATTGTTACTTTTTAAAACGTTTTCCGTAAATGACACGATAGTAGCTGCCGAATTTGACGGTATGTCAATTGATAACTAAGAAAAATAATAAAAAGGTACGCAAGATTTAAGTTAAAATTTTTTTAAATATAAAATCTAAAAACCTGTTAGCCAAAATGACTAAATGGAGTGTCCAAAAATTATTTCATTTATAAAAACATTTCTTTAGGAAATGCCTTTTAAATTCTGATTTAAAATGCATCCATGTTGAGTTGCCTAACAGAAAGTGGTAAAAAGTGAAATAAGAACACCTTCAATTGTCTAGTTATTTCGCTTTTGCAGAAAAAAAATATAAACATCAAAAATGTCATATTTTTTTCTGAATATTTGATGTTTATATGTTTTTTTCATTTAATGTAATTAATTGTATTATTAATGTAATTTAACGAGAAGGGAAGCTTCCTGATGAATAATCCCAAGTAAAATGTGGAAACAAACACGTCTCTTTGAAGCTGCTGTCTTTGTCAATTATATTTGGACATATCATTTTTAGTTTTTATTGTGGACAATAGCGTGATATAATTCAATGGGCATATAGCGTATGCAGTACTTTTTTCCCATAATATCAGCAGAATCTTGCTTGTGGGGTTAGATATCTCCTCTCTCCTCCATAGGTACCTACATTTCTGGTATCGAGCAACATTGTTTGACATCATGTGATAAGATTTTCTTAAAACAAATATATAATTTTTTAAAACAGAATAACAAAATGTCAGAGTTAATCATGTGTTTTTTTATATTAATTTTTGGCAATTTCTGTTAATATTTTTATTTATTATCGTATATTTATGTAAACTATCATTGACCAATTGACCCTATATAGAAACTGTCATTGATTAAAAGCTGTTTCTATTATTATTCCTTTCTCAATATTATATGGTTTTTAGAAGAGAGTAATATCTGAAAACGTCGTTCTAGTGATAGAACATAAAATAGGAAAAAAGTTTCCTTAAACATACAGGGTGTCTCGCATAAGAACCGACATAGGGCACGTGCATGTAGGGGCGTCCAAAATATTTATTTAGAAATTACAGTATCCAACGGGACAAAGTCCCCAATTACAGGATAAGGTAAAACAGAAAACCTTAACTAAATTTTAAAAGAAAAAGACAAACTAACATTAAATACAAAAATATAAATACTACATAACGTAAAGCAATCAAAATATAAAATCCAGACAAAGAACTTAAGGATAAACAATAACAGACAAATAAAACGAATAAGCTAACTAACATGTACAAGATAAGAATTACATATGCTAGACAAACGATTTTTTTATGTCATTCATTCATTCAATATTCACAAGAACCAAATTTAGTACATGATTTAGGTTCATTACTGGTCTTCTTTGACTATGATTTAAAGTTAATTGAAGCAGTACAAGATGTTCATTGGGGATGACTCACCCCTAAAATTGTACCGAACTTTTTTTTCATTGACCAAATTGAAAAATAATAATATTAATTCACAGCCGAATTTAATTTTAAAAATTTTTTTACTCTTGTTAAATTTTAAAAAAACTTTATGATTTTCAAGAAAAACTGTACTAACTGAAACAAAATTTTAACAGTGTTTATTAGAAAATAATCGAAAAGTCACTAGTAGGCAATGAATTTATCTTTCAAACTTGTCAGTTAGTAATAGAATTATTTTATTTCAACAATTGCCTCTGATTATTGTTGAAAAATATTAATTATTATTTTTATTATTTATTTGTGTTTTTTACTTAATAGGTACAATATTCGCTTATTTAAAAATTCCTTCTTTTTCCATCGATCACCTTGTCAAAATTTCTAACATTTTTCAGATTTTCCAATATAACATATGACTTTATAAAAGTGTACTTAATGTACATTCTAACTTTTTTATGATATATTGGTGCATTTTTCAATCTATTTTGTTCATAAATTAAATTTTTTGCATTATTTTGACACATTGATTTATTACATTTAACGATTTTGTCTTATGCTATAAACTTATTCTATATCTAAATTTTATCCTTCAATTTCATATTCTCAGTATTCCACATCCCTGTTGTATCGGCTTTCTCTATTTATTTTATATGAAATATATCTCAAAAATTTTATTATCGTTGCAAATGAAAATATCATAACACTATATTCATTTTCAGAAGTGCTTCCACATAATCTTATACCTGACCTTATATCCGAATCTCTCCAAAGCACCCTGTATAATTAATAGAAAAAAAATTTTGTTTGTTTTTACCTAAACAATTGAAATTGTTTTGTGGCTGTCAATATTGTGGAGCACACATGATGTTTTTCTTGTCTAAAACAGCTGTGTAAAATGTTAATAAAAACGAACTATTTTTACAAAATTTAAACAGTGCTCATAGTTTACCATTAATGATAAATTTTACCTTTAATAATTTTTAAAGGACTGTATACTGACGCCTGTGCTATAATATTGACAAAACAGTAAAACATAACAATTTGTTACTTTAGATTAAGCTTATTTATGTTATCGCGCACATAAAGTGCGAAAAGGTAATAAAGCTATAAAACAGGAAATCAGTGCAATAACAAATTTAATTGATTGTTATCAATATTTCGAATTAGGATTTAGTGTGTCTCGTTTTAATAACAATGATAACGTTAATTATAAATAAATTTTATTATATGCATTTACTTTATTCAAAGTCGCAGTATAAAGTAAATAAAATACTTCTTCGCTTTACTTTTGATATAAATAATTATGTTAAGGGCGAGTACGGAATAGCGACTTGGATTGGTATACATGTCGTTGATATGAAAAATCGAACAACGCCGATCGCGGTTAGTACTTGTAGTCCAAGAATTCGAGTTTGCCTATTCCAAAAATACCTTTGCTAAATTGAGGGGAACAACAAACATGCAAAAAAGAAAACGAAAAATAACCCGCTTTTCGACATATTTTTCCTGTAACATTGAAACTAAGCCCTAAATAAAAAAAAGCATTCTTAATTTTTTGCTAATTTGATGATTTTCTATAAAGCTACAAAAACTGTGAATGAAAAAGTTGAATTTTGCATTAAAACAATGGACGAAAAATAGTAGAAAATCATGTGTACATTTGAAGCAAGTTTTGTGCAAAACATTTTTTTGACAGTAGCGTAACCTTTCTGGAACCTATTCAAAGCGGATACTAAGTTAGTATTAACCAATTTCTACTTATGGCTTATGGCAGGACACATATGTACCCACAACATTTTTAATATTGTTTAAAGGCCATTTTTGTTGAGCATACATTTCATTTTTCATTTGATATGAAAGAGGCATGCTTATTATTTCATGAAAAATTAAAACAAAACCATGAGTTTATAACTCTAAAAGTAATAAACTAATTGGGAGCAACTTGCACAGCCACTGCGACAAATCACGAGCCCTTAATGACTAATTACAGTAAAATAATCTAGTAATAGAGCTGACAGATGTAAAACTGAGTTGATTGTGATTCAGTATTTTTTGCACTTATTGCTTTCCCTCGTATATTTCCCCACCTACAATTTTATTATTCATTAATACTTCGTATCCACGATTCGTCTTGATCAATTTTAATCTGTTTCATAAACTGCAATAAATTTTACTGTTTCCAATTAATTATCAATTCTCATTTGGCCGAGTGACACAGTGGAGGAAGAAACATGTGGAAGAAAGTGATGGTTTTAGCAATTTTGTGCGGATATGGAGGTTTGGTATGTTGGTATTGAATATTTTTCCCATATAAAATGATTTTAAATTGAAGAATTATAAGATACAAATGCAATTGATATTTTTTTCATATTTTCATATTAATTATATCTAATTATATGGAAAACATGTAAAAGTCCACGTATATATTATTGTATTTCTACATCTTGCATTTGTTCTTATAATTAATGGTTTAATTAGTATATAATTTGGACGATTTTTAGGCGCAAAAGATCAAAATTTCTGTCTATTACGAAACGCTATGTCCATACAGCGTAAGATTTCTAGTCGACCAGTTTAACCCAGCCTACCAGAATCTTACAGACAACATGGAAGTCGACTTAATACCTTACGGCAAAGCTACGGTGAGTTTTTCACATTCGTTGGCGACTGCTGGTTTCGTTAATTCGCATTTTAAAGATAAGAAATCGCACATTTAGCAAGTCAATGATAGAACAAGACAATCCATCCGAGAAGTGACGAAGCATAACGCTAAACTAGAGCAACTTCCTTTAATTTTTCGTATTATAGATCACGGAGAACATGTAAACATCAGAAAATGTACCTTTCCTGTTTTGTCCTGCAAATTTGTAAAGATACTCAATAATCGTGATTTATGTTAATGTGTTAATAGTTTACTAAAAGCATTCTACGGAGTGTGATTATGTTTATAGTACCGTATTTTGTTTAGGACAGTAATTTTATTTTCTTCATGTTAGCAATTAAATTTCGCTAAAATTGAAAATTATTAAAACAATAAGATTAGGTACTTTAAAACACAACGTTCTGTTTCACCGCCCGTGATTGGTATAATTTTTCACGAGTTCTATTCAACCAATCGAGCGTAGGAGTAACGGTTTGTTAATGTTCATTGTAAACGAATCATCAATGTTGGTGATGTCAAGATTAAGGAATATTTCGTTACTAGTACCAGTCGCGCAATGTTGGTTGTAAACATTTATGAAGGCATTACATTATTAAGCGATAATCGTTAATGTTAAATGTTGATACATTAAGTTGGACAATTTTAGGATGGTTGCTATGTTGTCGTTCAGATTTCTTGATTGAGTTTTCCTGATGAGTTGATCTCGAATTCCTGATAGTTATAGGCCCCAGAAACGTCGAAAAGTCGAAATTATTAATTATTCTTAAATTGTTAATGTTGTCATTGTTTTACGTCAGTCTAATTATTTAATAAGTAATAAGTCAATAATCGGGATTATACTTATGTTATATCAACAATATTTTATGATAACTATGGTTATTGTTCATTTTCAATGGTTGTGCAATAAATGATATTTGATTGCAAAGAGTATATCTTTATTGCACCAGTGCAATTAAAATGTATAACACCATAAGTTGATAGTACATGTTGACTTGCAATTATTGACAACTTTTTATTAAATAATTAATAACATATATTTTGTAACAATATGAACTCTGCTTCTTATGAAAACGTTTATGGTTATCTTGAAAATTAACAAACTGGTGTGCCCGTATATAAAAAATACTCGATCCTACAAATATAAAAAATTAATAACAATTATTAGCAATACAAAAACATATTACGTATAAGTATTTTTGACTGTTTTCTTTCATGTTAGTTTTTTTATTGGAATTGATATACCTAATAAATATATGCAAACGTGAAGATACATAGAGACATTTTGAAATTAGGATAGCTGTGGAAATAGAGTATTTGGGAAAATATTATTTTTACTTTATTTAGAAA
>NW_019416275.1:1021094-1057128 GCF_000390285.2 Anoplophora glabripennis | reverse complement strand
TTAGGTGTATATTTGTAAATAGAATAGAAAATGCTTTGTGTACTATAATGGACAAGAAGCGCTGCTTTCATAACACGAACGATTCAGGAGAATGAAAGGTAAACTTCGCATTCTAAAGAATTATATGGACTTATTTGTTTCCTTCGGTCTCGTCTTTATGTTACGAGCCATAACGTTAGGATCTCTACAATAATTTTGCAACCATTTTTCGCATTAGTTATAGTCAATTTGATACAGTTACCCTTACATTTTATGGTGCTGTCTTAGCATTATGCAGTAGTTCTATAATATAGAATAATTTAATAAAACATGAGATGTAAGTACCTCCATGTAAGGGAACGTGAAGGAATATTCAACGTGAGGTAGTGCCGACAGAATTTAATTAAAATCTAAAAAAATAATGATCTCTTATCTTGTTCTTTTAAAGTTACAGAGCTTCAATTTGATGTCACATCTAGGTTATACACCACATTATTGTAAAGGTAGAGTAATCCACATTTAAACGCGTGCAAGACTGAAATTCCTTTATTTCCTCAATTTCTTAAAGCATTAGCTCCATCTGTGTTAAATAGGTGAAAGTGTGTATATGTCTATTGAATTTAACTTCAAATATTTATATAACACTACAGGGAAGCGCTAGCGTAGCTTATAAAATCAGAGAAGGAAGCGTTTTCCAGCTCTCTTGAGTTGGGTGTGTGGTACAAATCTAATCTTTCTAAAGAAATACTGGTTTTCTGCTAAATGTAATAAAATATTTATAGTACCACTGGAAAACATTTGTTTGAAGGTGCACGTGAAATAATGGAAAGCAGAGAATTTATGTTGTGTTTATAAAAAGATATTAGTCTCAACATAGCCGTAACTTTCTCCTAATTTTAGACCTTAGTCTTATTCCCATATAATTCCATATTTTTACCTTCTTTATAAATCTTTGGTATTAACATAATCTCAAGAAACTGGCACACTATCGCCTATGCGTAATTGTTGTGGTCTTACTTTTAGTTCTAGAATGTTATCTTGTTGAGTTCTTAGTCCTAGACTCAGATAGTTCAAGGTCAGACTTTAAGAAAAAGAAATAAAACTAGGTTAGGATTTAAAAAACAGCACACTGAAATACACAGGGACGAAATAAGGGTTAAGATTTTAGTCACTATTAGAAGTAGCATTACTAGCATTCCTGGAGGGAAACAAAGGAATAAATAAACGCAATTATATACGCAGCACAAGAAAACTAGCTTTTCAGAAAACTGCAGTGTTCTGCACACAAATTTTCTTGATGTTACTACCACAAGCTATTATGACAAAGATATACTATTTAAAAAAAGATCTCATATTGGAGTTCGTCTGAACACAAGATGTGATTTTGTAAGATGTGTGACAAGGAAGAAGTTGTATATATGATATGCTTGCGATGCACGATATGACGTGGAAATAGGTTCCACGAAGAAGTTCTTTTGTCGCTTGTATGCAGAATAACCATTGGAGACGAGAATTTATATTCTATTTTTAAAACTACATTTGCGCTGTTTCGCAGTATCTTTATCGAATTCAAAATTTATTTCGTTTTAATAAACAAAATATATAAACTAATGAAGAAAATACATGAAGCAAACAAGGATATCCTCCCTCATTGTTTACGATTTCCTGTCATCGATCTGGCAGTTTTTAAATTGGGTGGCTAAAGAAAGCCAGTGGTTTGGAAGTGAAGAATTTACAAAGCTAATATGAAGCGCGACGCTGCCATTAAATGTAAATCCGATGGAGCAAGATCAGAAGAATAGAGTGGATGCAGAATAACTTTTCTATTTTTAGCGAAAGACATAAAGGCACCATGGGTATTATTGACTTATTTCGATTGTATTCCTACCATAGTTGAAAAAGTCGTTGTGTACCTATGAGTATTATACCATACCAATAAACAACATAAATTTGTTCATTATTGTCTAATTCATTACCTGATTTTACCCAACTGCTTGATTTTACTTTTATATTCTATAGCTTACAAGAAACATTCAAATATTCTAATTATAACAAATATTCTGTGTATAGTTAATATATCTTTTGTTACATTATTTACAAAAGATTTACAATGTTACAATTTGTCATAGTTCTGAGATATTTAATATTCTATCACTTTTACCCGGTATTGTAAATCCATTCATGTCGAAAAAATGTTAGGTATCTTAACTATTTTTCATATTGATGACGCTTGTGGCACCAATTGGCTTATCAGAACATAAAATAGTCCACCTGGATTTTTGTTTTTGTTTCTCTATATCCATTTAATTTCTTACTGAAACGGATGGTTGAGTTTTTACTAGATAGAAAGAAGTTAGAACTAAGTGTGGTGCATATAGAGCTTTAAGTAAAAGTGTTGTATGTTAGCAAGTTTTGATTATTTGATTCATTTCCAAATATCATTTTCTTTTTATTTTCCATTCATTTATATACCATCTCTTGTTCAAACAGATTGAAGAAACATAATCTGTTCTAGACCGATCTTGGTAAGGCCATTATTTCATAAATTTTTTGTTATGATGTTATACGTAATAATAACTACCAGCAAAAGTTAACAATATAATAATTTATAACTCATAAGAAAACCCATTGTAGATAACAGTTGTCCTAAATGTTCCGTGGTTAATCGTCTACGGCGATCGGTAAATACCCATTTCAAAAAGGAAAATGAACAATCAACATTTACGTGTATCTAAAACAGCCGAAGTTTTTAATATATGCTATTTTTACTCATGGTGGCGAGGCATCAACTCCTTCTCATTTTAGTAATCCCACTATCCGGGTCATTCTACAATAACATGTACATGTCTGCCTCTGATCTGAAGCTTCGCATCGATCAATTTATTCTATACATATTTAGCGATATTCTAATACCTGCCCTGTCGGCTTGACGTGCCGGTGAACAATCCAGGCTTTTTGCTGAGGGACGTTGGCTGTGCATTTCATAGATATAGCCTATGTCTGATACTACAACGCGTATTGCCGCTTCCTAGCAAAATATAGGTTACTACTATTTAATTATTTGATTGTCGCTGCAAGTATCTTATATTCAATTGTACAACTAGTTAAGCCGCATTTAACCAAATCGTTTAAAAGAGATTGAATGCAGCTATAATAGCTGTTTCAATATTATCCCTTTTGTTCAGCTGATCTAGTTCGACATCGGAATTAGTTACAAACAAAATTTAATGCTCGTATCGTATCGTATAATCATCGTGATCTCTATTTTAGCCTGTTAATACCTATCGCTATTCACATTGACGGACCTGTTTTTGGTTCGCCTATATTCTCATTACATTGTCAGAATATTTGTACCTATGGTTTACATATTGTTGTATCCAAATTTGAAAATGTTATATAAACTGTCCGGAAACTACAAGTAAAAAAATTTGTAGGTAATTCTACTCAATGAAATAATGCTACAAATTTCTATAACATTTTGATACACTCATTATCGGTAACAAACTGCATCTACGGCCTTTATTTATTTATTTAATTTTCCAAATTTTCAAAAATTAAATTGGTAAAAATGAAAAAAAAATATTATTATTCATCAAAAAATCTTAACAGTATTTGCCGAATACCGAAATCAATAACTGCCGATACTGCTAACTACCCATGTGACGATTTAAAATTTAATTGAAGATTACTTACTAAAATTTACAAACTTGGAATAGCAAAATTTAAAACCACGTAGCTTTACTTCGTTCAGTACTAATAATAATACAGAATATTAAAGAAATCTACTGCGCAGAGAATATTACGTTCAACATCCAATATTTACATTATTTTAGAAATAGAAGTTTGTAATACCTAATTATAGCGTAATGTTATTGGTTGTTTTTCTTGTCTAAAACAATAAGTTACCAGATCGATAGATGATTGTAGGGCATGTTTAGAGTAATTTCAATAATCTGTTTTAACTTTAGACAGGCACTTTATTGTTTACAATACATAAGTAAACATGTCTATAAAGCTATAACGAAATACAACAGCCATAACAGCTCAAAATATTATCCACACTGTTCTTTTACATTGTGTACCAATAGCCAGGAATACCAAGTGTGAAACGAAAATGAGTAAATTTAATAAGTCAACCCCAAAACTGATAGATTATTATTTTCTGATAAAATGTTTCACTTTTGTTAAATTTTATGCCCAATTGTTTTTGAGCTTATCAAGATATGATAAAACTTATGTTTCTGTTTCTCCATAGGTGATATATTTTTCATTCTATGAATGACATAAAACAATTGTTTGTATAGCAAATGTAATTTTTGTCTTGTATATATTAGCGTATTTGTTTTATTTGTCTGTTATTGTTTATACTTAAGTTCTTTGTCTGGATTTTATATTTTGATTGCTCTATTTTATGTAGTATTTATATTTTTATATTATTAGTTTGTCTATTTCTTTTAAAATTTAATTAAGGTTTTCTGTTTTTATTTATCCTGTAATTGGGACTTTGTCCCATTGGATATTGTAACTTCTAAATAAATTAACTAATAAATAAATAAATAAATAAATAATTGGAACATGTCAACTACTCTTTAGAAATTGTAATGATTTTTGTTACTGAAAAATGACAAGGAACGGTAATTGACAACAACAATTGCAACAAATGGTCAAACTGAGCACCATTTTTTTCATATAAAAAGACGTCGTCACCAGATTTAAAGCCCTCGTTTTTTTTTTGTGAGGTAATTAAAAGTCAGAATTTATGAGCATGTTTTGGACGACAGAGAAAAATGCAATCAAAACCGAGATTTCTCCTGGACGGCTAGAATCATACAAAATATTTATTCACTGTTTACGGTATTCAATTTTTCAAAATTTATTGTAATTATTGCTACCAGTTACGTTTATTATATCATCATCTTTATTTAAAATCCCTTTTTTAAGATTAAATAGCTTTGGAAAAGTTATTTAATAATTTCTAAACCGTAGATAGAAGTCTCTATTTATGGGTTACAGTCAAAGTAAAATCTGTTAAAATCCAATGAAAAAATTTAGAAAGGTAATGTAAAAAGGAATATATCATGAGGTGAAATTCAAAAACAATAATTAAGTATGTTGTTACTTGTGGATTTAATTTTTTTATTGTATAATCTCTATAAAAAACTTCCACGTTTTGTTTTTTTTTCAGTTTGATATAAAAATAAATCATAACTTGGAAATCTGCTTTTTAATTATACATAAAAGTAATAAAAACAGCTAAATCTGTGGGCGTCAGAAGTGAAATAAAGAGTCAAAACAAATTAATTCTGACGCGGAGTTGCCACCAAAAGAGGGTATTATAAATAAATAAAACTTGAAAAGCACTGAATTAGAGTATCTTAAATCATATTTATAGAAGTAAGGCCATATTTTTATAAATATAAATGTAACACCGTTTTTGTCTTACGTGAAACAGTGTAATAATTAAAAGAAAGCGATGAAGGATATGTTAATTTAAATTCGTTTTGCATGTTTTCGATTATAATTCTGATAAAAATTCTTAGACTTTTTCATCAGACTCGGAGGATTATGTTCGGAATATCTTGTAGGTCGCATTTAAAGTAGATTTGTAATCCTTTCGAGAATGCTAATTAACTCAATTTAAATTTAGTAAAGCTTAGCTAAATGCCATTTTTATTAAATTAAAAATGCATATCGTTACTACCGAAATAACAATGCTAACACGTAATGTTCCACAGGAACAAACATGCAAATAAAAAAGTTTTTTAAGTCCTTAATTTTTAGAAAAAAGTCAGTGGAGATCTTAAGTAGCGTATTCCATATAATTGATGTTTTTTAAAGGTATGTGTATTTAAATCATGCTATTTTCTATTCTTTTAATTGTTACCAAACTTTTATTCAATAATTTGTAGGAGACTTAAAATTTAATGAATTAGTAATATTATTTGCGATTATATGACAGTTCAATAGAAAGAATTGGAAAGAAATAGGATAATTATACCTTAATCTGTTGTAAATATTTTTGCACCATGACCTAACCTGCCTTCGCTGAAGACGAATATTTGTAGTAACCTGTAGTAAGTAATTACTTCCGTTTCGGTACTCTCCCCGATGTTGTTCCGAACATCATAATAACTTTTCCGCGTAGACAGTCTTTGAGTAATGCACAAATAATCCCTTGATGGTGTGTAAACTCACGCTTAAGTAGGTTAGAATGAAAAGGCAGTATAATTAAATTTTAAAAAAGGTAAATAAATTGCCAACATAACATTTTCCGCATGAGATATGTTCCCATCATTTTTCAGAAATAAAGTGTAACGGTAGGGCTTTATTGAAGTGCGTGTGAAATTACGAAAACTCCGAGAGGGTGTAAGCTGCAAAATATATTATATTTTTCACAATACACTGCGAAACAGTTTCATCAAATGTACTAAAACTGTTTTACTCTGAGCTTATCAATGTCATCAAAATGATTTCCTTTCAAGATTATCCTTTAGTCTCGGGAACAAAGTCAATTTATTACATGTATGAGGAATGACTGCTTTTTGCAATGTTACCAATATTCTGAATTGATTCGTTGCGAGATGTTTATTGAACGAGCGTGGTGTGATACCTGTAGTTGAAATAATAAACGGAATAACATACACTTGTTTTTGTTACCATTTTTTTTATTTCACTGCTAGTTCTCGATATTTTTCTTTCTTTTCTGAGTATTTTTCAATTATATTTTGGTCAGATGGTACTGCTGTATCAATTATTAAGGTGATATATTTTACCCTGTAATGTTATCCGGTCAGTTTTGTTAGTCAATATAATTTATAATATTTATTCTCTCATATTGTTTGTGGTGTGTATGCATAATATGGACCTGTGTTTATGCAGGTGATATTATCTTGCCTATCTGTATATGCAACACGTCTGCTGTTTCGGCAGATAAATGGCATTTTCTGTCGGATCGTTCTGTAGGAATTTGTTTTAGATCTTTATCTATCTGTTCATAATTAACATTATTTGACATTATTATATATGTTTGTCGTGAAGTGGTTTGGATGATCAATTTATTTTCTTCTGTTCTAGTGAACTGAAGACGATATACTGTTTTTGCGTCTACCATTTTTTTCTATTCGTAGTATAGCCCAATGTAATGGGCGCTCTTTATTATGGAAATAGGATCTTAAGGATTTTATCTGTTTGATCCAAAGTTCTTGTAGATCCATCATTCCTCTTCCTCTTCCTTTTCTGCAATGTTATTTATTCTTTACATGGGTTTGGATGTGGTTTTCCTATTTCTCGTTAATTGTGTTCTGGTTAATATGTTAATATTTTCTATATCTGTTTTATTACACCAAAAGTGTATGTAATGATTGGAACGGCGAAGGAGTTAATGGCTTTAAACAGGTTTTTCGAGTTTAGTTTTGACTTAAATAGTAGACAGAATTTCTTTTTTGTGTAATTCTGCTCAAGATCTCGTTTTGTAGTGGCATGATTCAACTTTCCGTTTTGATTAAATCCTAAATAAATATTTGAATAATTCATGTTCTTCGATTTGAGACTTCCTTGGTTTGTTCATATATGTTGTTGACTTATTATTATTATTATTTGCCTATGTATTTATTTATTTATTTATATATTTATATAACGGTTACAAAATTAACAAACTGGGACACCTCGTACATTTTATTAATTTAGTCGGGAGTTTGCTACTCGGCGCAAAGGCAGAGATAACACGTATAAAGTGAAGCTATGCTGATGCATACGATAAGACACTTTACGATAGGATAACTCTATATACCCTTCAGAAAAGTTTCTTCTCCATAACTATCATATACTATTCTAGGGACCCTACTTATCCTGCATACCAAATATCGAATTGATATAAGGCTTCGATATCCTTGGGTATAAATTTCATTGAACGTGTAATCTTAATAGAAACGTAATATAGTCTATATCAAAGTCTTTGGTAACACTTTTTTGGATATATATTGTTATAAATATATAAAATTTCTTTCTGACCATATAATTTCTTGAGTAATTATTAATTTACTGGAGAACAGGTAACCAATAAATAATTTATTGTAAAACAAATACGATCGTTTCGATAAAAAAAATCTTCAGATAAAAATGATAATAACAATCGATTATAGTATTTTTCTTTATGTAAAAATTAAAATCTAAAAATACACTACCCTCTGAGGTCAGATGTAATGTAGTAAATGTATGAAATTTTTGTTTTCCTGTTATATCTTCTCTATATGCGTCTTCAAATGTTTGTTTCTGTATTTTCCGACTTTATATTACGTTTCATCAGTTTTTACCCAAAAGTTTGTGTGATGCAAAATTTTTAGTAGCCTCTCTCTCTTCCAATTTCAAAATCAACTAACTTTCTGTTTTCCGGTCTGTTTCCTAGTGACCGCACTTGCGAAAGTATGTTTTAAATTTTCACTGCACTCTTATTATAATGCTATTGACAATAATTTTTTAGAATCAATAAAAAAATCAAATTAATTTTTGTTATAACTAGTTACTACAGTGTTAGATTTTCTTAATATTCTCTTTAATTCTCTCTTCACTTTAAATTTTGATTTAATGTGTTGATTTTTAATTTATTGTCAAAGTCCTTCCCCTTTCAATTGAACAACTATAGTCAACTTACAATGACATTGTACTTTGACAGCTGTCACTGTACTATTGTACCTAGAATATACCGAATATACAGGGTGAGTCAGTTTTTTGTAGTAGGATTTTAACAGATGATAGAGAATCACTTTTTAATAAGTAAAGTTCCTATAAATGTAGGTCTTAGAACGCTTCGTTTGTGAGATATAGGGTGTTGAAAACAAACTTCTTTTAAGAATTTTTCTTAATATCTCTAAAAGACCAACATATATTGAACTGAAATTTGGTACATATTAATAACACATTAGTTATGGTGAATAAAACAAAGATATCTGTTATCCATTTCACACACCAGTGACGTGCCTGAGGTGGGTTACTGCCCCCTTTAAAAAAATAATTCGTACGCCCGTGGATTTTTCTGAAAAATAACATCATTTCTAAATTTTTTAATCAATTCTGAACAAATCTTTTTCAATTTTCTATAAAATGAACGGTTTTTGGTTAAATTCATTTGGCATGAAACTGTTGTAATACATTTATTTTGTAATAAGAAAAATATGATGTACCCTGAAAATCAACAAAAACGATTAAATGTCATAACGTTGACATAAGAACGCAAACATTGTGTAACGTGTGTGTCAAATAGTTCTTTTTTTAAGTTCTGTGTTTGTTTTTTCATGCCAAATTTCAGTTTAATATCTGTTGGTCTTATATCCCTATATCTCACAGACGAAGCGTTTTAAGACCTATGTTTATAGGAACTTTTCTTATTAAAAAATGATTCTCCATCAAGTGTTATTATTCATTCAATCGTTTTTGTTAATTTTCAGTGCACATCATATTTGTCTTATTAATTCACAAAAGTATTAGGTACCAATATCGTTGGAACAGTTTCATGCCAAATGAATTTAACCAAAAACCGTTAATTTTAGAAAAAATTTAAAGAGATCTGTTTTGTTCAGAATGTTGTTCAGAATGGATTAAAAAATTTAGAAATGATGTTATGTATTTTCCAGAAAAATTCACGGGCGTACGAATTATTTTTTTAAAGGGGGCAGTAACCCATCTCAGGCACGTCACTGGTGGGTGAAATAGATAACAGATATCTTTATTTTATTCACCATAACTAATGTGTTATTAATACCAAATTTCAGTTCAATATATGTCGGTCTTTTAGAGATATTAAGAAAAATTCTTAAAAAAGTTTGTTTTCAACACCCTATATCTCACAAACGAAGCGTTCTAAGACCTACGTTTAGAAGAACTTTTCTTATTAAAAAATGAATCTCCATCAACTGTTAAAATCTTACCACAAAAAACTGACTCACTCTGTATACTGTACATATATTGTTATTGTAATGAGACTGCTTGCGAATTATAAGGCAAGATTATAAATTTTATAGTTTCTAGGTTAGTTTTCCACTTCATGCTATGAGTTTGTACCGTGGTATGACATTATGTAAACAAACGCTAAATTAGCAGTATTTTTTCTGCTATTTTTACTTTAAAAACTTAGGTTTCAAGATATTAGAAGATCCATCAGAACCGAGCTTGTTCAAATAAGTAATATAATACATACTTAAACTTTGCAGATTTAGGAAAAAATCAGATGTAGGAATTAGCATTTATTTTTTCATGCATTATTATATACAGTCAAAAATACTTTTTATTTGTACGCTAGATTGTACGAACTAGGAATAATATAAATTGATCTTTCAAGAAATTCCTAATTGATTTTCATTCGTTTACAAAACGTCTCGAGAATGTCATTTATGTTCTAAAGATATTGAAAATTAAGATGCGTTTACAATAAGACTTTTAGACGTTTTATGAAACGCATAAAATTTTCAGTCGAATTGTAAAAAAATTGTATTTACGTATCATTTTACAATTTACCTAGTCATTTATAAAACGCCTAGGTATTTTATAAAAAGACTGAGTTAGCAACTAGCCTGCAACATATACATCAAATTCAGTAGGTATCCAAGCAGAAAAGTCCTGATTGCATAATCACCATCTTGGAGTTCCCAGGACCAAAGTAGTTAAAAGTTTATCTGTAACCTTTCTTCTGAGGTTTTTCCTCATAACATATAACTTTTAGACTTTGACATGGAATTTGCTGTTAATGTTTGGTCATCGTAAAATATTAACTAATCATCGTAAATCATTCATTAAAACAAGACATCAGTCGCAATTGTTAAAGTAAAGTAAAATCCAATAAATAAATTTCGACACTTTTATGTCTATTCAATTCTTATTTCGAAATTATTCGGAGACTGAGAACCAAATTCAACAAACGTGATATTGATGAAAATCAGTTTTCATAGTCTACAGGGTAATAAACAAAACGTAATTGTTACCTAATTTAAATTCTCTTTTCCGTATCATAAAAACAAGTTTGGGACATGTATAGTTACTGGAGAAACTTTTAAAAGTGTCACCCTGTATAAAATAATGTCCACATTTATCATGATAATGGTTAGAGTTCCCATGTGCATCAATAAGAAATATCGCTAGTTTACTAACCACTAACAATTTTGCATGAGATAGAAAACAATGCTTAAGATATTTAGGTCGAGATCGGATTTAACTAACTTGGTCTGCTGCTTTCGCTGAAAGATCGACCAGTTAGATTCCTGCCGACAATCTCTAAATTATTTGCCAAGTGCAATAGTGAATAAGCGAGTCAATAAACAGCTGCTTAGTCTGAGATGCAATTGAACCAATTTCTTTAAGCGTTTCTCCTGAAAGATCAAAAATACATATGTACGAGGGAAGGCCATTAAATAATATGAAATATTTGTAACACACCTAATTTGCCTTACACACACCTTTGCTGTCGATTTGCAAAAAAGGTTTTTGATATGATATTTGATTCATGTTGTACCATCTTTGTCACCGCTTTCTTATGTAAGTTTCCAACTAAGTAAATGTTTTTTTCAATCCATAGACGAGTTTTGAACTTGTTTTTACTAAGAAAGTAAGATATTGAATTGGAAACTCTCATCGTCTATCATTTCACGTTTCGTCAAATTACTCTGATCATCTTTTGGGATGTTAGTATCCTCAAAAAAAATATGCAGCCTCAAAACAATCTCTGCTTCCATACTGTTGCTCAGACACTAGGTACAAGTTTCAAGAAATCTGAAGTCATAATTCAAGGGTGTTTATTTGTAATTTAAACAATTTTGTACGTCTGTATAGAGAGAAGAATTATTATAATAAGGCAACATTAAATTACTTTTGTTTATCATTATTACAAAGACGTAGGTCAAGCCGTGAACCAAGATTCTTTGGACAAAAATAATGAGACTTTGCTTATGCTATTTTTCACATACGCGTCGTTTTTTCCAAATATAGAGTGTCATATTATTAATTTAAGCAATGAACTAAGTAAAGCTTTACAAAAATGTTCTTGGATAGCATCAATTTTCTATTTAACAATACCAGTTTTGCAATTAAGAATATCAGCAATTTTTTTGTTATTTACTTATTTTTAGTATAAAGTATCCTAAAAGACTAAAAATATAAATTTTCCAGCATATTTGGTTGTTTCTCATTAGTAGAACATAGTCATTCGTGGAAAGGGTAAACATTTTTTACTTTTAATTTTTAACACCGTTTTCTTTTGTTTTTTTTGCGATCTGATATTCAACATTAGAATACCTACAGCTATTTTAAAATCTCATACTAAATTAATCTAATTTTTTAAATTAGATTAAGTTAGAAGAACGTTTAGCCTAAACTCTTGCTAATGTCGATGTTTCAAAGTATGCAATTTTTTAAGAATGAGCTTTAAGTAACGTAAACAAAAAAATTTTCGTATCGCATATCCAATAAAGTAGCAATATCTCACAAAGCATTAGTTAATTAAAGAAAATTGGAGTGTATATACAGTAAAGCAATCGGTGTGACTGAAAGCAACAAAGGTTCGTGAAATTATTTTCACTCAACATTTTTCACACATTTTCACTCGATATTGGGCATTTTGATCATTTTACTCAATTGTGATTATATTTAAACTAAAACTGAGCACTTTTACTCAAATACAGGCACTCCTTAAATAAATTCTTCACGTAAACTCGTATTTGGTGCACTTGTACCTAAATCAGAGTAAATGTCCTCATTTCCCATCCTTTTTCATATCCAGATGCATTGTTTTTGTCTGTTCCAATTGTCCCATTAGGTTATTTCGTGACCGTGGCGTGGTGGATGGCAGTATGGCGTATGATGTGCTTTAGAATTGGACAAGTATTGGTTTATCTGGTTATTCCAGTGGAAATTGTATTTAAATACAGTGATTTAATTACAATAATTAAATACAATATATTAAGTCTCGATTAATATTTGGTTAAATAAACGGATAGTTAAATTGTTATCTATATGTAACGTATAATATAGGTTGTGGCAATCTATTCGTCCGATCAGTTCACCACTTCCTTTAATCGAGACCTAAAATATTGTCTCTAAAACAGATCTGTGTAGAAACCACTGTGGCAGCTTAGAAGTTTATGACTTTGATACAATGATATCTAAATTAAAATTTAAAGAGAATATAAACCAAGTCTGTGTAAAAAATTACTCAATAATAGTTTGAGTAAAACTTACTCATTTCTGATGCAATAGTTTCACTCAGTTGAACTCATACTAATGTACTGAAAATTAATACATTAGTGAGGAAATTGAGTGAAATTTGAGTGATTTTTTTTTACAGTGTAAAATTTTAAAAAAGGAGCAATTGGTATGGTAAATAATCATGAGCGTGAAGTGGAAAAAGTCAGAGGTACCTCAACCTCACTTGCTACGTTGAGCTTCGATGTTTTTAACTACAATTTTATGAAGAGCGTTTAATTTTAGTTTAATATAATAAAAGACGACAGAATTATTATAAGAAATCTTTTTTAAAATTTAACTGTGACAGCCTGAACCTTGAAAAGGATATGCCTAAATAAGAAACGTCATGAGGAAAATCCTATTATCTTCGATCAAAGAACCTGTGGCTAACGACTTGACCTACTTTTCTATAACACCGTGTACGAAAAAGATTGTTTTATCAAGAAGCAGTCGTATTATCGATTTATTTGATAATAAAGTGCTTCGGCATAATCATTATCGAAAAAATATCGGCCACTTTCTATAGCATATTCTAACTTTATAACCTTTAATCACATTAATGATTGTTTACCATTGTAAACCCACACAATTACGCAATATAAAGAACATCCATTGTATGTGGGACACCCCTTGTTCAATATCGCTTCTTTACTTCACGAGAATTTGAACGTGACTGTCGACAAATAGGAAATACATTTCAAATATTCGAACGAATTCCATGTTTACTGAAAAAGCAAGCAGACTTTTTTGCCCGTGTTCCAAATAAAAGGTTCGCCGTGAGAATCTTGTGAATGGCAAGATGATGGAGTTGCGATGAAATTAGAAAAAAGTTGGGTAATTTTAGAAACAAGGACACCATACCATACAGTAAAATCTTATACTAATAATTTTTGTTGCTTTGAGTAAGTATATGATACATACTTCAGGCATAAAATAATATCGAAGAATGAAGTTTGTTGTACGGTGTGTTTATACAGGATGATTCAAAAAACCGCTGACATACTTCTAGGGTAAGTAATACATGAAAAATTAATACGAAAAGTCTTAATAAACATAGGGTCGCAAATGCCTCCTTAACGAGATACAGGGCGTCAAAGTTTCCGTAAAATTAAAGCGTAAAAATGACAAAAAGAAGCTTATAATCTAGTTTATTTAACTCACTTGTACATATTGACATTAGTGACAGGCGATGTTTAATTTTATTTTGAATAGCATAAGCCTACTATGCGAAACTAAAATGAATGAAAATAAAATTGGATTTACAAATTTTCTACAAAGGTGTTTCTCTTAAAAATGGTTGCTTTAATCAAAATTTTGCAAGAGACCAATTCGATAGACAATTGAACACTTTACACGAAAATAGTGCCCTTTTGACAAAATTAGCAGTGGCGTAGAAAATATTTTTAAAAAAGAGTCACGTTGACCCCGTCTCTACGACACTGCTGCTCATAAAATTTTGAGCAGTACATCAATCATTGGTCTTAAGGTGCTAACTACGCATAGCAATTTTGAAATAGAAATGTTCAGGCATTTCTGAATTATTGCAGACAATGTTTAATTTTACAGAAACTTTGACGCCCTATATCTCGTTATCTACCCTAGAAGTCTGTCAGAGGTTTTTTTGAATCACCCTGTATAAATATTATATGTTTTCACAATTTAGACAGGGGCAACGGGTTATTTTGTGAATGCAACCAGCCAACTTATTTGACCTTACTGTTTTAACTGAATCATCATTCCAAATGGTAGTAATGCTGCTTTTATACTATTTTATATTTATATGAGAAACAAGTGGTTATCAAAATGTTGTAATAATAGGTAAGGTACTCATAATATAAATCCAATTTGATAATTTGATTATTCAAGCAATAAAATAAGTTGTAATTTTTTGAAACACTAAATGTGTTGGATTGAAGAATAAAAAATAAAAAGAAAGGGAAAAAAAGGAAGAGGAAAAAGAAGCATGATATCTACACACATTAAAATTAACGTAATCAACTGTCATCCTGCTAAATAGTAACTAAGACATTCAGGTACTTATAACAATTTTTTCTGTGAAAGAAAATCGTATTTAATTATATATTTTTTGTTAGGTAGGTAGGTATTCAAAATGCGCATTCGATTAGCAGGTAACTCTAGGTTTGAGCAGTGATGATGGGCAAATACGACCACTTTTATAGGCTCAAATTTCAAAACCTATTAGGGATATTTTTTTTAGGAAAGGGGTGATCTTATTTAGGATAATTTAAAAATTGCCTGCACCAATTTCGAGTGTTCTAAAATACAGGGTGCCCTAGAAGAAAAACTTTTTAGTCGAAGGATTTTTTTTATGTAATTTATGCTTAATTAATATTTACAATTTTCTATAAATTGACGATATTAAAACGTAACAAATTTGTAAAAGAAGTTAAACGTTATCAATTTTCGATTTCCTTATACATTTTTCAATTGGTCCACGATTATTCGATATTAAATTTTTTAAGTGTCTGTCGATTCTGACAAACTTTAATGCTATTACTAAGCTCATCCTGTGTCTGAGGCCTTGGAGTATATATTTCATTTTTTAATATGGCTCAAAAAAAAGAAATCATGGGGGCAAAAGTCTGGGGATCCCGGCGGATAATGAAATAATCAAGAATTATTTGGTTTCCTCTTCGCTCTCGATCACGATGTTGGATTGGAAGTCTGTTAACTGTCTCGTATTGGTAAAAATTGTTGGTTACATGGTTAATACTCATTAACTGTTTCATGAAAAGCACGTGTTCTCTCACCAACTAATCTTATTATTTCCACTTTTTTTTTTGTAAAGAATATTACATTTTTATGCTTTTTGTTCACTTGAAACAACATAATATTGCAAACTACTTAACATTTAGCTGGTTACTAAGATAGCAATTTTTGTTTTCACAGATGCATTTTAGCAAAGAACAATTAAACTAAATATTACACGAAAAAGTAAGAATCGTTAAATTGATTAATGTTTCTACAACTTATTTTTTTAAATAAGGCTTTAAGTCAAAGTAAGTTTTTTGTTATGTTTTAGTTTCATTATTTTGTAAAGAATTGTAGATATTGATTAAAAATAATTTGTATTAGTACTAAAAAAATAAAAATTCCTACAACTAAAAAATGTTTTTCTTGAGCACTCTATATCTTAGAACACCCGAACACTCAAAATCAGTACAGGTGGGTTTTAAGTTTTCCTAAATAAGATTTTGCCGTCACTTTTTGAAGCCCATAAAAGTGGTCGTAGTTTTGGCCATATGTATAAAGTTATTAACTTGTCGGATCCACATTTTAAATACATACCTAACAAAATAAAAATTAATCGTCAAAAAATAAAGATTTTAAAAGGATGGCTCTTGACGTGGATACACTGTATAGGTTGCCACTTTACTATAAAAAATTTAAGTTTTTGACAGTTGAATAATACTAGAATGTGTTTGCATTAAAAGGTAGCAGTCAATTGCTGTTACTGCACACTAATGTAATTAATTTCCAAAAATATGTCACTTTTGCTTAGCTTCTTCAGCACATACACTCAAATTCACTCCTATGCTATACCAAATATCTTTTCTCTTTATTGCATTTATATATTATTTTATTCCAACTGTAACAAAAGCCGGGACGCGTGGTAGTTTATTTGTTAGTTCTCGGAACGGATAGGCCAACAGACACTAAAATATTTCAGTCAATACTAATTATTGTAAGGTTAAGGAATTTCAAGTAGGTCTAGCGTTGTCATAAAATCGTCGAGAGACTAGTGCCTTTTGTCACCGGGAGTAATAAATTTGCAAAGCCGCCCTTCAGAGAAGGTTTTATAAAATTTAGCAATGTTTTCGAACAAGTTAAATTAGACCGTCGGTGCCATGTGTTGGGCATCTGGTATCGACCTAACTGCTTCGGTTTAGGCCATGGCGAAGGGAAAAATCGATATTTCTAATAACGCGCGAAATACATTCGAAAAGACGTAGGAATTCCAAGATATTTAAATAAGTTGTTAGAATATTCCGAGGAAAATAATAATAGATCAAATAGCTGGTTTTTAGGCGGATTTTCCAAGCTATAAGAATATATTAAATGAGATTGACTAATCCGTCCCGTATTGCTATACTATATATATTGCTACCCGTATACGGAGTCACTAGAGGAAGGTGTAGGATTACTCGTAAGTTCAGTTTAGTCACAAAATTATTCATATAATTGTAAATTCAGTCAGTTAGGTATTAACATGGTATAGTTAAGCCATTTCAACCCTCGATAGTCAGGGAGCCCACCAATGAGATAAGAACAGAAACTTCTGGACCCAAGAAATGGGCGTGTCGAATTCAGGAGATATCTCCGAAAAAAGGCAGTTTTTCCTTGGGTTTCACACTGAGCAATCTACTTAGTTTTAGAGTCTCGGGTTATTTTAATTTAATTTGATAATGGATAAAGTCTTTCCAAATTTTGCTATGGATCTGCATTCCCTGAATCTCGGTACGCTATCGCGAGTAAATTAATTATTAATGTTTGTTCGAGTCCGCTGTGTCATCGCTATTTTGTTTGTTTTGTTTTTAATGGTTATTAAAACCCTTCTTGCAATGTGTTGGTGTTTCTTTTGTGTTCTTCCAACTTCAGTGTTACCCTGTAAGCCAGTCACTGGATTACATTCTACGTAAGCAACGGATGGTAAGTGCCTGAAATTCATTCTCTGAACACACAACATTCCATAGGTTCCCACGTATAAATAACTCTTTTGAAATCTAGTATCGTTATGTCATAACGGTAGATAGGTAAATAAAGAAATAACCCTTCAGGTTACACAATACTCCATAGGCAGACGTGTTTTTCGAATAATTGAATATGTAAGTTTTTTTGTTTCACCATGTAACAACATTTTTTGTGTGAACACATACTACTTAAAAATTAACAATAAAATAATTTCATGTATAATTTTTTTAAGACAAGCTTTTAGTTACTTCATTTTTATTTTCGTATTCTTCTTAGCAAACCCTTTCATTTGATACCCATACCAAGGGCGTGCATTAAAAATTAATGGTCCGCCATCTTTGGGAGTCCACCATATTGGATTTAGAATGAGGTCACTTAGCTAACCATGCATTGTCATTCAAACTAAACGTGTATGCAAGATTTGACCCATACTAACAGTTAAATAAAAGCTTGTAAAAAATAATTAATGAAATAATAAACAGAATAATAACAATAAAACAAATAACTAAATAACATTCGGACGTTTACCGCTTGTAGATGACTCATTAAATTTTGTTAGCGAACAATGTTATTAGGGTGTCAATAATAAAAATTTAAATTTTGTGACATTGTTCGTGAACATTGTTAGTGAACATTGTTGATTAACATAGTTAGGTAACATTGTTGGCGTCAGTGTCGACCGGGGGTTACACGGTCTTAATTTGACTTTAACTTAATATGCACCAATCCAATTTCGCAACACCATCGTGTGCTCGCCCTAAATTTTCAGCACCGTGAAATCGATCTCCCTTAAATAAATCCAGAAATTGTTGCCAGGGGAGGCCTTAACAAAATATCATTCAATCTAGAGGTAACAAGATGCAACATGACACTCCGGCAGGTACCAGCATCAAATGGAGCGATTTCACGGCCGTTGTTTCCGGGGCTCCGGAGGACGTCTGCGCTCGACGACAGCCGCCCGGAGTCGGCCGATTCCGGGCGCCAGCTCTGCCGTCCGGGCGGAGTCAGTGCAGTGTTCGCGATGCTTTCGGAGGGTGGTGTCAACACGACCCCGGAGCGCAACACCTGCTTGATTGCACGCGGCGAATCTCGTCGACGCTAGGCCGGCCGGAGCAGCGCAAGAACTATCCCGTCAATTCTCGCGTCCTCTGGAAATTTACAACGATATCCGACTTCGAATGTTGTTAAGTGTTTTCTAAATGTTTACTTATTAGTCCCTTTAAGTGTGTGAACGCCCACTAATATCCGCGCGACGCCGGTTTCGTCTCGGTGCCTCTTTTATAAACATCACGGCGACGTTTATGGGAACTCTTCCGCTGATACATTATTTATTGTGAAGGTGTTTCTCGTGTAGTGATAAAAGTATATTGAGGTAACGTTATTTGTTTTCTGCGGCCATGCCGTTAAATTGAGGCGCGACATAACTTTTACAGGGAGGCGAAAAGTTGTTTCACAAAACAGTTTTTGTTTGTACCAAGAAAAATTCGTTTCACTGCTGACCTGATTAAAATTATTCATGCTCCAATAAACTAAATTAATGAATCTTCTTTTACACAGTAATTTGAAATGTATTTATACTCTTTCAAAAAAATAACAACTTAATTAACAATTATTACAATACAATAAGAAAAAACATAGTAGGTGCCTATATGGTATAGGGTAATTTTTTATACGTCATAATTTGAAGAGGTTGTTCTTTGATTATTTTAGATCAAAAAGTTTTATAGAAATAGGTATATTTTTTCAAAATTTCTGTGGATGTTTTACGTACATTGTTTTTTTGAAACTTGGGCTAATGGCTTAAGTAATTAAAAGTAAAACTTTACTGAATTGTTGCCAATTATGTCAACCAGTGGCTGATATAGGAGACAACGTCACTATGAAATCCAATGCATTTTATTGAATAATTTGTAAATTCCATTTTTATTGTTAGCTACAAGAAAAAAAGGTACCTATGTTTCATTTTAATCCACAAATGTTCAAAATAAGCTTTAGATATACACGTATAAAAAAAAAATAAAATATTTAAAACTGTTCGCTTCATGAAGAATGTGGAAATTTTTTTTTGAAATACAATTTTTGAAAATCAAAAAATCATGTAGAAATTTTATTCATTTATTTAAGCCTCGCCTCACTTCTATTCTTTCTATAATTTTTTCGTATTTTTGATGTTTGCACTTTTTCAAAATCGTATTTTGATGGAAATAAGTTATTTTCGATGTAGTTAACAGCGTGATAAGTTTATTTCAAATCTAAAAAAAATTCTAGATTGACTAGATTTCAAATAAAGTAATAATCTAATCTAATTTCTACTAACTTGAGTTCTTAGTGTCAATGTCTCCAAATATCAACCACCGACTGCCTCTAATTAAATAAGTTATTACTCCAAATTTTATCAACCTACCTCATTTATATTGAGAAATATTTATATAAATGTGATATTTCTTAAACCTGAATTTCGTTTATTAAGACTTTTTGGGCTACAATGATTCAAATAGTTCATTAAGGATATTTGGCCTAAAATAATTCACGGAACTACCACTCGCAGTTATGACAACGTCTTAAAAAATACCCTGTATAATCAAAAACAGACATGCACATTTAAGAATAGTATTTGGGTTTTAAGCAATTTTTAAGAAGTTCTAGATAAGTAATTCCACTGTTCTTCGAATTTACGTTTTAGTTTACTTATAGGTATAATTGTTTTTTTTTTGTAAATTTTGTAATATTTCATAATTCTTTCATTTCAGTAAATAATTTTTCACAGATATCGTATAGATGTACGTGCCCCAATGCAATAAGTAAAAAAAAGAACATGAAAATACCTTTTTTTATTTAAGACCGCGCATATTTGTAAATTAAAACACTGAAAATTATAAATCTTTTTGAAAAATGTTATTAATTCTAATCTAGTATTTCTTCAAGAAAAAAACAAAAAATTAAGTGAATAAAGCGCATAATCGGAATGAAAATACCTGGGAACTGTAAATTTTTACATAAAAATTTAAAAATTAATAGGTTTTCATAAAAAAACTAACACGTAAGTATTTTGAGAAGTGTAGAATAACCCCGTGTTATTTATTAGATATCGAATAAAAGAAATACTAATACAGTTTTAAAAAATTGGCGTCTAAAAAAATTCTAGAAGGCTACGGTTTGCAAAATTGAGGAAACAAAATATGCGCGTCCTTAGGTTAAATAAAATGAAATATATTTGAATTTGGTTTGTTTTTATTTATTTTAATGGCCTGGTCACCTATAAATTAGGGCACTCTGTCTAATACCATTTGTTGAAACAAGCGAAGAACTACGACGCTTCATTATTTTCTTTTTTGTGCTCAACAGCTACATTGAGAGGCATTCCAATCCAGGTATGCCAGAATGTATTGATTTGAATAGCAAAGGTTTTGTTAGCATCAAGTATTTTATAATACGGCGGCTCACAAGAGATACAGATAGAAATCTGTAACCACTTGAAATTGCCTACGTCTTAAAACTGTAACATTATAGCATACCAGGCATTTACCATATTATTAATCACGCAAGTTTGTTCGTCGAGGTAAATCAATATTGATTAATTTAAAAGTATGGGTTTTAAAATCGTGAGAGCAGGAGCAACTGCACGATTTATTCAAAACGTAAACAAATAACATATTTATAGATTTAAAAATATGGCGAAGGCGCCGGTAATCATTGAGAACTCTTTTATTGAGAAAAATATTTCATACCTATATCAACGAAATAACTACTCAAAGACACAGTCATGTATATAATAATAAGTTCCAATATGTGGTATATTTCAAGTAGGTGAAATTTAGGTTGGGAAAAATAAATTGTCGATGAATGAAGCTATATTTTTTTTATGGAACTGTCGTCTTTTGTTTTTGAGACAAGTGCAAAGTGTATAGTAAGTTTTTTTTAAATAAAATTTTCGTATTTTTGAAAATATAGAATATTACTGATATTATATTGATGGGTATTTTCTATGCCGATATTTTTAATTGAAAAAGTTATATGTAAATGCACGCCTTCAAATCTAACAATATACAAAGTTTATCAAGACAAGCGCCGATTCTCTAAGAAAAAAATAAATATATATTTTTTAATTTAGGTATAGGTAGGCTCTACTTCTATGGTGACAATATTTTAAAAACTGTATCACTTTTAGTTGTATTGGAAGTTGTTACGGTCTTCTCTATTTTATATTGTTGCCCTGTATTTTATTTCGATTACATGTTGTAATCAAAATTTTAGACACATAACATTTTGCTATAATCTATCTGTACCTGTTTTTGCAAATAAAAAAATAAATTTTTGCTATATTTGGTAAAAATATTTGGATATTATTCGATTGTAACTATGTTAATAATTCCGTCCCACATCTTGTTTTACACTCCTTTGAAAATTTAGATAACATAGCTTCCTTCATCCTACTATGCAACTAGCGATTTTTTATGAATACTAAAAAAAACAATATTTACATAAATCGTTATAGGTAGGTATCGGAAAATGTTACTAAAATACGTTAAATACGTTCAATAACAGTCCAACAAATTTTTTTTTTTTTGGTTTTTAGATTAAATCATTTCTTATAGATTTTGATGTGCTGAAACCAAATTTGAAGAGTAAAACAATTTTCATAGTTTAGATTTTTTGTAATCTCAGGGACAAGTCCCTTCTATATTGAATATACAATCTCTCAATACTACTTTTGGTAAATGCATATGAAGAATACCGACTCTATCTCAGTTTTAACCTAGATGATTGATTTCCTATGTATTTTTGGATACTGAATACGAATCTGATCCACACTTGGCGGACGGCCCTTTTTACGGCAAAAAAGGCTAAAACAAAATTATATTTTTCAATATAATTTGTTTTCCTATGTATTTTTGGGCACACCATAAAACCAATGTCAAAAATGGCACTCTGAACTTGCAAGGAAAAAAAGAGCAACAACTTAATTCTATTGAAAAATCTCAAACATATATTGTTTTTTAAGAATAACCTAACCTGAAATAACTAGAGCCAACCTACGCATGCGGCAAACTTTTGGAAGGGTTTTAATCCTTCGTAAAGGTCCTACCAAGTTTCTACCAGTTTTATAGTCAGCCACAAACTTTGGTTGAAACTAGTTAAGTCATGTTAGGCTATTCTTTTAATTATTTTATTTTCCAATAGAATAGAATTGTTGCTCTTTTTGCTCTTGAAAGGGCAGAGTCCCGTTTTTGATAAGGGATTTAGAAGACCATCCAAAAATACATAGGAAACACACCTTACACTTCATTTTTCAATATATTTGCACTTTTTCGCTCTTTTTGCCCTGAATGAAGCCTTCTGACAAGTTTGGACATTCAGATTTGTGTTCAGCACTCAAAAATTCATAGGAAATCATTTTCTTCATATTTACCAAAGGTAGATTGAGATAAATGCATATTCAATATGGAAGAGTTGTTCCTGTGATTATAAAAAAATTAAAAAATTAAATTTATTTTACTCTTCAGATTTGGTTTCAACACATCAAAGCCTACAAGAAGCCTATGATCTAAAAACCAAAAAAATGTTTTTGTTTTCCTGTGTAATTTTTGCAGAATCTATTATTAAAATAAAATTCAGGACGTTTTATTCAAAATAATGACGTTGATAATAATTTCCAGCATAACTCGAAGTAGTATCTTTAATTGGTTTCTCAATGAGGAAGTAACGTACTAAAATAAAAAAAAATCTGTAACTGCTTTCCAGAATATTTGTAATTAATCGATTTTTAAAAGCATGTCAGATTTTTCAACAAGCAAATAAAATAATTCATCGTGATATATTATTCATTTCATTATTCGTATTTGTTTACCGAAATTGCTTTTCAAAAAACGTATAGCATTTCTATAAATATCATTATTGTTTGTAAATATTTTTTTAGCAAACGGGATTTCATTTCATATATAATTAATTGGTAAATGATATCAAACCTCTTATCCTATTAATGAATACAAAATAATGAAATGATTGAATTATTTAAAATGGTTTGTAAATAATGAGAAAAGATATGAGGAGTAATGCCATTTGTATTGAGAATTTAAATAATTTATGTACATTACGCGATATTTCTTACTGAACTTAGAATATTTTTGGTTTCTGGGATATAGGGATGATACATTTGAAACAGAACGCTGTTAATAATATACGAGACTAATATTAGTTTCTTAACTTAATTAAGTCATTCGGGTTTTAAGAATGTTTAATACTTGGAATAATCAAATATTCATCACAGAACGTTGTATAACATTACAAAATAAACTGAACTTGTCAATAGAACACCATTTTTTCCAATAATAACTCAACCTCAAGTTTTCGTTACATTTTACAGTTAGATTTATGGATAACAACCTTAAGCAACTTTTTGTAAACAACCAACAGTTTCCATTTATTCATTCAAGTTATAAAATATCTGACGTATGAATTTATATGATCCGTAAGTATTAAATATAAATCTTGCAGACTTTTTATAACGTGAATAGTCATAGTTATTTTGAATTTCTTAATAAGCTGATGTTATTTTTCTCAACAATGTATTTATATAAATACAATATCCATTAAAATAAGAAATTCGCCGTGGAAGCATACATTTTTTTTTTTAAGCACTTAATATAATATCCTTGAAATTTTACAGTACTATTATGATTTCTTGATATCAACTGTGTAATCCATAGTCTCTGTTAATATTCTCCGCGATTTTTTTTTCTTATACAGCCACTTTAGCAGCCAACATATTAAATTAACCCAAAACAAAGCAGCAACAACGTAATATCGTGAACAGTTTAAATTTAAGCAGAATGCGATCCCGTTCCCCTTACGAATTTCACATGTGGCTTGAAATGACGGGATGGTAAACGGGTAAAAAACAAACTGCTATGTCAATTCGGTGAAACGTTTGTGGCCGAACGTCATCACCACTTCATTCTGTTACATTTTTATTTTAGTTTGTAAAGTATTTTTGTGTAGTGTAAGTGCACAACCTTAAAAGTTAATTATTCCAGTGTTCAGTGACAGTACAGTGTATTTTTGTGCTTTAGTTTTCGAGTTATTGTATGATATTATGAAATAGCATGTATATGAATCAAGAAAGGATTGATATGGTTAGAAGCCTGCTTCTTGTCAGGAGAAAACGATGTTGTTGCGAGATGATAATGTCAGATGTACTTATAAGTTCTGAGTAAGTAGATGTTTGTAAGATTGATCCAAGACTTAATAAATTATGGGAGAAAACCAATACGTTAATAGGGAGTTTTTGCATATCGGTTTTAAGAATACCGTAAACGATAGTCACGTAAGAGGCATGTGCGACAGTTACCTTTGGCGTTTATCGTTACGGTATTCCGATATCCAATCCAGATTACGGTATTAGTTTACCGTGCATTTAGGATAGTAGTTTTGTGTACGATTAATATAATCCATCCATTTTTCTTTCACTTGCCGACTGCCTTTTTCCGCAAAAGTGTCAAATGAAAGCATAACCGTCAGAATTGAGGTTAGGACACGCTTTACCATTGCGGATAAACGACACGATATGCAAAAACTGGAAGCATTCAGTACACGCTATTTGTCAATACGGTATTCAGTCACGTGTTTTTAACGTTTATCGTATTCGTAAATACTTTATGCAAAAACTCCCTAATATTGGATAGGAACAGTGAGAAAGTTAGAAACGGATATTTTAAAGGTCGTAGAAGAGAAGCCTAATATCAGCACTCGAAGATTAGCCACAGATTTCAAGAATATGATATGCTCTAAAAGTCAGGTGAGTAAACATATTTACTTTATTTTATTATTTATTATTATATTATATATTAATTTTTCGTTTATGTGGATGACTTTTCCTTTAAATTATTAGATGTGACAGCAATGTGCATGCGCTTTGACAACCGCGCTGCGTTGTTTGAGGTCACTCTAGTTTGTCTAGCGGCGGGATATGAGACCTACTAAAAAGGAGTTACTAAAAAAATTCTGTATCTACGACGGGATTTGAGAAAACAAACTTATGATACTTGTTTCTAGGTCAAAGCCTCCTTATAATATGACCTTTATTCAAAGTTACACCCTGTATAATTGTAATTTTACAATCCATTGTAAAAATACTCAATATGCAATTTGTTGATCGAATTTACTACATACACTTTACAATATAATTATGAATTTACAATATTTACATTTCAATTATCCATTGACTGATGATACATATGTGTGGTACTTACTATTTGGGTAAGTGCGTAAATGGTATTGATTAAATCGTTGCTATCACTCATTGCTTTTCGAAATTACTCTGATGTTCCCAGACCTGTGTAGGTAAGAGGATTGTCCGACTTACAGTTTATACTACAATTTTGAACCCCTGGGTTTTAATTAATTAAAAGGGAATTTCGATCCAACGAAATTAAGCAACAGCATCCTAAACCAACCCGACTCGGACATCGGTATTTTTTAACTCCCTACTTGTTATAGTTGCTCTTTGTAAAAACATAATGAGCTCTACATGCTTCTGTTATACTTGCACTATCTAAAATCGATATTATTTCATTCTTTGTCTAATGTTTTCAATTTGAGTATTATAGCTAAATTAATAGTTAAACGAACGGGATGGACACTAATTCAGTATACAGGGTGATTCACAAACGATGATAAAAATGAAAATTCGTATTCTTTGGTGAATTTTAAGAGGGGGTCTTTCCTATAAAGTTTTTATCTTTTTAATTAAAAATATTTTTTAAGTTTAACACCCTCTATCTTTTTAACAAAGCGTCCTAGATAAAAACTTTATAGGAAAGACTCTCCTTCCCGTAAAATTCACCAAAGAATACGAGGTTTCATTTTTGCTCACCTTTTGTGAATCTGTATATCATCGGGAAGACTGGGTAGATTTACTAAAACAAATAAATAAATAAAACAATTTTTAAATAAGCAAATATAAAGCACATTGAAGATAGCTAAATCAATTAGATATATGCTTAGAATGTAAGGGATAGATGTCTGTGTGGTGTCAAAGATGCTCAATTTTTTTTGTTATAAGCAAGTATTCTCACAATATATTATTATTTTTTTAGAGTTATCATTACCCTAAACTTGGTGGATAATTTGCGATCAGTATCTATCTCTGTACACTGAAAAAGGCGCAAACAATTTAGGAATATACTTCGTATAAATATCTTAAAAATTAAGGAAAAATATATAAATTTTGCTTCAAATATGTCACCTCCATGTCGTTCAAAATCAAATAGAAATATTGAAAAACTTTTGAGGTCTTTTTTAATTAACCTTATAGGTTTAGCTATAATTTTAAATATAATTTTTATGAGATGGAGGATATATTCAGACAATATAATAAGTCCTATGTCAAAGCACTTTTAGTAAATTATTTGAAGTAATCTTATTTCATATATACAGTATATGGAATAAAAAGCTACATTGTGGTTACTTTATAGAATATATTATTATAATGTAATTATACAACTGAATATAAATCTACTTTGCAATTTCACAAGTAGCTGTAAAAATTGCAGGGTAAAAATACTTTTCTTTGTATAATCACAAAGTAATATTTCAATGGCAAAACGTAAAATTACACTGCTAAATAATTTTACAATGGAATTTTACTATCCAATTGAAGGATAAATAAATTGCCATTTATTTTTACTGCAATTTTATTTTTCCATGTAAGTATATGTACTCCCCCTTATAAATATGAGTATGATTACAAAATCCACCGAGTCCTGTAAATAACTATAAAGAAGGGTTGCTCTTGTGAGGTCTCCCCAAAGAGCAGTAATGTCACCTAATATTATGAAAGTGATAATTTTCTACATTTGTAGGAGGGTAGGAAAGTTAATGAAACAGTATAACTTCCCATCTTGCGTGTCAATTCAGTTGACTGACGATTATAAAAAGAAATATTCTAAATTGATTAAAAATTCTTCTCAAATTTTAACATGTGACATTTTCTAATGTTTACCTTATCGTTAATTTTTAAAATTTAATCTTTAATACAGATATTTTTTTGAAATTACAATTTAGTCTTTTAATAATAATAGCTTTATTTGCCCAACAGTGTACAAGCACCATTTACAGAGCCAAACTTAAATATTCACAATTATAGTGCAAACACGATTCATAATTTCTATATGTTCGTATGAACAAAAAGAAAATATTGAACAGGAGATACTTACATTACTATTTATCTAAATATACTTACTAATGAATGAATTTAATAGTTTCATTCATTGAAGAGTTGTTAATATCACATAAGTGCGCAATGCTATTAAAAGTTTTACTCATTACGTATAGTGGTGACTTCGGAAGGATATTGGTTCTCGCTCTAAATATATGAAAAGTAATACTTTGCTTAGAATGATACCTAGGCGTATTAAAAGCAATTTGCTCTAAAAGTTCAGGACAATCGATCTCATTATGCAGCAGTCTATACGAAAACTTTAAAGAACTACATTTTCTTCTTAAGTCTAGAGAATCAACATTAAACCTATTTGTTAAATAATTATAATCTATTCCTATAACAGGATATTGACCGTCAACTTTTAGAGGCAAAAATCTCCATTGCACTCTTTCTGATTTGAATATTTTATCTGCCGAATTAGCAGTTACATGATTTTCATGATTTAGATATTCTTGAATAACTTAGTCACTAAAATATTCATTAACATTTATCACATAAGTATTATTTGTAGGATTTCCTCTTAGAACGTCATTGTTTTTGTATTTAATATACCTAGTCAGTTTTATATTCTGCTAAAAGCACTTCTTACAAATGCCAATTTCCGTAGTTGAGTAGATGATTAAGAGTACAACTTGTACAAGTGATTTTCTATATATTTTGACTTAGACCAAAAGCGATTAGCGTTTAGCTTTTGAGATACAGGATATTAAATGACAATGAAGTAGGTTAATAGGGTTTGTTAAATGTAAACAGTTTAGTAACATATGAATACAAAAATGAAAAATATAGAAAATTTTTCACTCATAATACAGGGTGTTTCTAAAATAGGGTTCCAAACTTCTGCTGCATTTATAACTCATTAAAATAAGCCAAAAAGTTTCTATTAATATGTGCCCTAAAACGCACCCTTAGGAAGTTATATGCCCTTAAAAGGGCTCAAACAAAACTGTTTTTTTTTCTGTTATTGACAAAACGGTCGCAAATAAATAGAAAAAAAATTATGGGTCTTACATAACTTTTTACGTTAAATAACATGGGCTACTCCGTTTTTCGACATGCAAATCATATGCGTACCATTTAGGTTGGTGAAGGGGGTTTTCGGCCCGTAATTTTTTTTATTTCAATTTTTTTACAATTAGATTTATAAAATCTTAACAATTTTATGTAACAATTTTCTCATGGCTGTCTACACAAAAATAATAATTCTTTTAAATATAAATAATTTAAAATATAAAATACTTTATTTTCTCTCCTACACCGAAAATTCCATTTTCGTGTCTTTAAACGAAGCTGAAAATGACTTTATGATTTTCTTAATTAAAATACTAAACTAACTAAATTTAACTAAATCTTCCTCTTCCGTACCACTTTACATATCTCATCTTCTATACAACAGAAGCAATTTTGTATAGAATTGATATCTTGGCTGTAAATTAAAAAATATTTAATAATTTGTTTAGATATGTAATAGAATGTAAAATTATATACCAAAATGAAATTTTTTTCTCTATTCACAATTTGTTCATCAATAAAATGGCATTTCTATCCCATGCAGCTGTTGAAAATAAATTTTTGTCACAGGTCACAAAACTTAATAAGATATTAATTCCTTTTCTATATATTCTTCTCAATAGTTCTAATTAGGTTGAAAAAAGTGCTATTTAGGCGTAGAAAGTGAAAGGTTGAAGATAAACGACAGAGGTTCTATTAACATTGTGTCTGTACTCTACAAAATTGGGAGAGGAATCAATCCCCCGGTATAATTTATCTTTGGCTGTTTTACGGCTTCCTTGGAGCTAATTTTGTGTACAATATATTATCAGTGAGCCTATTTTGTACAAGCTAAGATCAATTCACATTGGTGTATTATTAACATTCTGACATGTAATTCCAAATTGTTACTTTATGTTTTCCTAAGACGGTGATCTTGAATTTCTGGGATATATGTGGGTAAAATAGACTAGACTAGATTGCTTATTAACCACGTAATTGTAAAAATTAAGTAATGAAACAGTTCTCTATGTTATGAGGATCATAACAAAGATCAATAATCTTTTGGATCCAAATTTCATACAGAACACAATTTGCTGGTGTCAATTAAGATCCGTAAAAGAAAATAAGTCTGAATATGCAAGTATTGTAGTTCTTTTTGTTTTACAAATAATTTTGTAAGGGTCATTTTCTATTTATTTTTAAATTACAATTTCGTTTAAGGAGTCGGTAGTATAACGCCAGATGTGAGCAATATACAGGGTGTTTGGTAAGTCGATGCATTCCTTGCAGGAGGTTATAGTACAAGTGATTTGTGATATATTTTCTTAATATACTATATTCTGAAAACACTTTCGATCTACAGGGTGTTAAAATTTTAATAAAAAAATGCAAATTTAAAAATATTGTGGAAACCGCCCAGAATATTAATTAATGAAATGAATTAATAAATTTTTGTAATAAAATTGGTACAAAAAAAAAACTGAGTGCATAATTTCTGCTATTTTTCAAATTATTGAAATCGGATTATGCCACGCAATAAATCGATTTAATTTATTTACTCGAAAACGGTGCGTCATAAGAAAATTAGCCGAGATACTTTTTCTCTGCCAAATTGAACAGGGAATCCAAAAATAATTTTTATTTTAAGAAAAATCAGTGGCGTAGTATTTTTTTCTTTTAAAATATCCAAAGACGTGCCTGTACGCACGCCGCTGGTGAAACAGAAAACAATATTTTTATCGTAAAACATGTATTGTTGTTAACTGTCAAAGCCTCTAAAATTTCATTAAAATATTCTGAGCGGTTTCCGCAATATTTTTAACTTTGCATTTTTTTATTAAAACTTTAACACCATGTAGATCGGAAACTAAGCCTTTTCGGAATGTGGTATATTAAGGATATATATCACAAATCACTTGTACTATAACCACCTCAAGGAATGTATCGACTTACCAAACACCCTGTATATTGAATATTCACTTTCAAAGTGTAACAAATGTTCGTTTGCGATCGCTGGGCACAGGAATGGTTCGACTGGAGTGATGTTGGTGTCGTTGTATAGGGTAAATATATTTTTCAAAAGTAAAAAAAAGGAAAGGTAGAGTGCTGTTGATATGTCGATAAGGGTCTGTAGGTGGGGTTTTTGTAGTGTTTTCTGCTAGTTGCTGTGATTCTGGGAATAGGTGCTCTATTTGTATATATATACAGGGTGGTCACTTTTATCGAGATACTACTTTTTTAAAATTGATGCCATGACAAAAATAATACAGTCCCACAGACAGAAATCGAAAAGTTCTTTTTCCCATACTAGATGACCTTTTGGAGTCGCTGATCACGATCCTGGTGTCCATATGACCCCATCACATCTAGATCAAGGTCAAATGAAGGTCAAACACATTAATTCGAATGATACAATTTTTTTGACCCCGGATTCTTATCCGATATCAGCCAAGAGTTTAAAAGAAGGATTTGACCTCTAGATGACCTGCAAATGACCGTAAGAGGTCGATTCGACCAACAGGTCGAAGCGTATTCGGATGTAAAATTTTTCGCTCTTTCAAAAGACCTTCGTTTGACCTTGATCTAGAGGTGATGGGGTCAGACCGGGAGCGTGATCAACGACCCCAAAAACCTAAAGGTCACCTAGTCCGGGACTTCGATTTTTGTTTGTGGGCCTGTTAGTCCAGGCGGTATCTGTTTCAAAAAGCCATATTTGGGTGAATCGTATATCAACGGAGATTTTTGGCTTTTTGGCTTTCAAATATCACTAGAAATGAAAATTTTTCTATGCGCATAAAAAAAACGTGGGTTTAACTTTTGGCGGCACAATATGTTAAAAAAATTCGAAAAATGTAATTTTTCTTCCTATTTAATTAGGTATCTTTTCTAGAGTTGATTTTAGGCGAAAATGGAAAAGGAAAAACATTTTTGTAATTAAATTTTACAAAATATGACTATTACAAATCGAATGAACCATGATTATTATGGTAAAAATCGAGAAAATCGCAAAAATGTGGTTAAAAAGCAATACTTTTTAGGGAATCTTTTTGGGGTATTTAAATTGGGTATAGGACCTTTATACTTGGCTCAACAAAACTTCATGTTATGTAGAATCATCACACCAAATTTCATCAAAATCGGTTCTATAGATTTTGCATAATAATTTTGCAATCCAAATTCTGAAAAAAATGCAAATTTTCAAAATTTTGCACAGCAAAAATCAAGGCCCTTAGATACTTGAAAATTTAATCAATCTTTCGAACTTTTTTTGAAAAATTCGAATCCGACAATAAGGAGAGCTCTGGCGTTTGTTTAAACATTGGTCGAATTTTTGTACTTATAAACAATTAGAATAACTTTGTGAAAATTAAATCAAATGAAATTTTTTAAAGCAGGTTTTAAAAGTTATTGATTTTTTATAATTAATTTATTAATTTAATCATAATTTCTTTTGTGATTAAAGTATAATTCAAATATTATTTATTGTTTAAAATATAAGCAAATGAGAAATTAATTCATTATATTACTAATTTTCGTCATATTTTGAAAATAATTGTTGTTTAAACAATTTCAAAATATTTAAATAAATTTGTTTTTGGAAGGAAGTTTAAAGATAAATAACTATCGGACTGTTGAAAGACCAATAATTATTAACGTCAGGCATTTGAAAATACGCTAAAATTAAAAAAAAATCGGACCTCTAGAAGGTGAAATATTAAAAATGGTTAAGCGCATCGCGGTTTTGAACTCGCCGATTCAATTTTGAGCAGGCCGAAGCGGCCGCGTTCTCTGCTTCCCCCATCACCACCACCCGTACGATTTTCTTGAATTTCTCGCTTGCATTTAAACATTCGTTGCTTTAAACACGTTTTAAAGTTTAACTAATTGACCAATCGATCTGTTTTTTTTAAAGAAGCGTCTTTCCAAGAACTTTTAAAACCTGCTTTAAAAAATTTGATTTGGTAGAATATTCATAAAGTTATTCCAATTGTTTATAAGTACAAAAATTCGCCCAATATTTAAACAAGCGCCAGAGCTCTCCTAATTGACGGATTCGAATTTTTCAAAAAAAGTTTGAAAGCTTGAGAGCCCTTCTATACGTGATTAAATTTTCAAGTATCTAAGGGCCTTGGTTTTTGCTGTGCAAAATTTTGAAAATTTGCAAATTTTTTTTCAAAATCTAGATTCTACATAACATGAAGTTTTCTTGAGCCACGTATAAAGGTCCTATACCCAATTTAAATACCCCAAAAAAATTCCCTAATAAGTATTGGTTTTTAACCCCATTTTTGCGATTTTTCGATTTTTACCGTAATAATCATGATTCATTCGATCTGTAACTAGTCATGTTTTGTAAAAAATTTAATTACAAATATTTTTTTCCTCTTAAATTTTCGCCTAAAATCAACTCTAGAAAAGATAATTAAATAAGACGAAAAATATGACATTTTTCGAATTTTTTTAACATATTGTGCCGCCAAAAGTTAAGCCCACGTTTTTTTTATGCGGATAGAATAATTTTCATTTCTAGTGATATTAGAAAGCCAAAAAGCCAAAAAGCCAAAAATCTCCGTGGATATACGATTCACCCAAACCAAAACAGATACCGCCTAGTCTATATGTAATTTTGAGTCGATTTAATTAAATTGTGTTAGGTTGTTATATGCCACTGTTTGTAAAAATACATAAACACATTAATTCAAAAGAAATTCAGAAGTTTAATTGGTGAATTCTGTAAATTTATTGGAGACGAAACATCAACAAAAAAATATGAAAAACTGCCAATATTTCGCAAAGTGTTAGAAATAGGAATTTGCATACCTCAATAAAATCGAAAGGAAATTAAATTTAGCATCCGTTTGCGTTTAACATAGAGTTACAAAAATCAAAGAAGTTGGTTCTTAAAATTCAACAAGAAAATAATATGTGTTTTATTTATTTATTTTTAAAAATAGAGCAATTTAATCCGCAGAAAAAATGAGAAGAATTCGTCTTCGGTGGTGCAATCTGTATGCCCTTTAATAAAACAATATAAATTACGAGTTTCAGTTTTTACTTGGAAAGAGAACGTTACATGAAGAAACAATACAACTTCATCTTTTGGAAAACCAAAGAATTTAGAGTTACCTCCTTGGCATAAAGGTATACAGTAGGAAGAGATGCACTGCTTTTTTTTTATCAAAAAACAATTATCTAAATGCACAGGCTCAAAATTTCACTCAAGATTTACTTCTCCGCTTTAAATTTAACCTGAAAGTTACTGAAATAACGCGAAATACATATTACAGTAAACACAGCAATTATATACAAGGTGTCCCATAATTATTGCTACAAAATGATAGGGGTTGTAGAGGACATGAAAATAAGCAATTTTGCCTTATAAACTCCTGTCTAGAAATATTCCGTTTGGCCGCGACAGCGCAGATAGCCCCCTGAGTCAGGGGCCCTGACTCGTTAGCTTGCTGTGTTTACATTTTGGTCGGCCTAAAGTCACCACACCGATCCAGTTAGTTGCAGTGACTGGTCTGAGAAACGTAAACAGCATTAATTTGGTGGTGAAATGGAGTATTATTCGTATGCGGAACTTGCTGATATGCTTATGATTTACGGAGAAGTTGGTAGTAATGGGAGAATAGCTCAATTCCTACAGCATATGCTTTCGGATGTGCCACTTGATATAAGAGCTGATATGTGGTTTCAACACTATGATATTCCAAACCACTTTGCTTTGCCAGTGCGGCAGTATTTGGCCGAAATCTTTCCCAACAGATGAATAGGCCATTGGCCTGCGCGGTCGCCTGACTTGACCCCCCGTTGGATTATGTTCTCTGGGGCCATCTAAAAGCTTTAGTGTATGAAACTCTTGTTTCCTACCATCAAGAGCTACTGACAAGAGTGATGGCCGCGTCCACACAGGTTCAGGACATACCGGGGATATTCGACAGAGTTCGCCTATCAATGAGCAATCGTGTCCAGCTGTGTACTGAGCAACGTGGAGGACACTTTGAGCAATTACTCTAAGCTGTTTCAATAAACTGATATTTTTTCGATATTTTTCTTTTTTTTGCTGTAGCTGCTAAACGGCATAATTCCGGACAGGGGTTTATAAGGCAAAATTGCTTATTTTCATGCCCTCTATAACTTCTATCATTTTGTCGCAATAATTATGGGACACCCTGTATAAAGTTGTTTAGAATTGGGTTTTATGTCATAATTAATCTTGTAATATTATCCGACATCATTAAATTAAGCTAAGACCAATGTTTGTACTGACTTGGGTCATTTACAATTAGTCTAACAATACCACAGGTAGTGACGTAGCTAAACAACAGCACATCAGGTGCCTTGGTAATCTAAGTGTACCTAATGGCGCTGACCATTATACTCCTTGTAAAAGTCAGTTTTCTTGATCTTGATTTTTAGTACTTTATACATTTTATACTATTGATACACCTTATTACTTTAATCTATTTCTATACAGAGTAATAAGTAAGAATTTGAAGTTTTAATGTTGCTATTGATGTACGTAAAAAAAGAAATGACGTACGGTGGAGGCACTGTATATAAAATACAAGTAAAAACAGTAAAAGATAAGCAGACACTCCAACAACTCGTTAAAGCGTTTCCATCGTGAATAATGCTTTTATATTTGGAAGAGGACGCCATTTCAAGAAAACAATTTTGCCCTTTTATAAAATAAAAAGGCACCGGAATTATAAATCTCGTTATAAACAGAGGAAGTTAAATTGAAAGGAAATCAATAGAGGCAAAGTCGAAGGACTCCCTGAAATCAGTCACCGACTAACTAGTAATATAAAAAATATAACTAAGTTTCTCATGTATCCCATAAGGCAGTAACTGAAATGTCAAAGGCGAATAAACCTGATTATATATATATATATA